>NW_026878863.1:0-24989 GCF_032173495.1 Musca vetustissima | reverse complement strand
TGTTTTTGCTGTTACTCGTTAGGATTACGTATTTGTCCCATCCGTTTAAGAGATGTCTTTCTCATACCGTTTGGCCAAGGCTTCGCAGATGGAAATTCGATTCATTCAATTTTTTCTGTTAATTGGTGTGGCACCCAAACATCGAGCTTTTTTGAATCCAGCTTTTTATACCCTTCACCACACTGTGGTACAGGGTATTATGTCTTTGTGCATATGTTTGTAACAGGCAAAAATAATCGAGATAGACCCATGGTTCCTTTTGAGAATATACATAGAATCCATTTCTAAGTCGATTTATGCATGTCCGTCCGTCTGTCTGTCTGTCCATGTTAAATTGTAAACAAAGTACAGGTCGCATTTATGATCCGAATTGGATGAAATTTGGCATAGGTCACTTATTCCAAGGACGAACCCTATTGAAATTGGGAAAAATCGGATCAGATTTAGATATAGCTCCCATATATATATTTAACCGATTTAATGTAAACGGTCCCTATATATCTTTCGATTTGCACGAAATTTGGTACAGCCTAATCATTTAGGTCTAGAATGATGTCTGCCAAGTTTCGTAAAAATCGGTCCAGATTTAGATATAGTTCCCATATATAGTTTAGTAACGTACTGAATTGAGCCTAGAACGATGTCTGAAAAGTTTCATGAAAATCGGTCCTGATTTAGATATATCTCCCATATATAGTTTCGTCCGATTTGATGTAAATGGATGATATCTGCCAATATAGTTTCGTGAAAATCGTCCCTATATATCTTTCGTTTGCACAGATTCATTTAGATATAGCTCCCATATATAGTTATATAGTTTCGTCCGATCTCAGGTAAATGGTGCACCAAAGTCCCTATATATCCATCGATTTGCACGAAATTTGGCATAACGTACTTAATTGAGCCTAGAATGATGTCTGTCAAGTTTTATGAAAATCGGTCCTGATTTAGATATATCTCCCATATATAGTTTCGTCCGATTTCATGTAAATGGTGCCCCAAAGTCCCTATATATCTTTCGATTTGCACGAAATTTGGTACAGCCTAATCATTTAGGTCTAGAATGATGTCTGCCAAGTTTCGTGAAAATCGGTCCAGATTTAGATAGATATAGCCCTTTTTATTATAGATTGATTTTAAGTAATTGAGGCACCATATATATTTTCGCCCGATTTCAAGTAAATTGGGCATCAAACTCCTCATGTTAGTCAGATTGGCATCAAAGTTTGCACATCGTATAAAATTGAGCATAAAATTATATAATTGCGTTTTCTAGAAGTACAGACATAGCCCAACGGATGACCTATTTATATTTGTTTGAAGTCGATTTACATACTTTATGGATAGATCTAAGTAGATTCACATTTAGATAAATATCACATATTTTATTTCATCCAATTTCGTGCTAATAGTCCTGTTTAATATACCCATAGTGGTGAAGGGTATCATATAGTCGGCCCCGTCCGACTTTACTACTTTCCTTACTGGTTGTAAATGGATTGAAACAGTTGGATAGTCGATTTTTAGCTCCTGGGCGATGATACGACTGCTAACATGCCGGTCAATGTTGATCATTTCTCCGATTTTATCGACATTTTCGACGATTTTTTATATTTGTAATTATTTATTTATTTCATAAAACCACAGTTCTACTTATGTCCAAAAATGGGATCTTTAAAAAAACTCTTGCTACTATAAAAAGTAACGAAAAGGAAAACCATCCCCCGAATGTTGGCGACCCCTGCAAGAGTTAAAGCGTCACGATTTGCGAATCTGCACTTGGAATGTGCGCAAGTGTACAGAACAGAAGCGGGTTTTGCTTTGGCGGATGTACTCAAGAAGTACAAAGCCGATATTATTCCTTACAGGAAATGTAATGGAAAGGGACAGGCGTAAGTAAATCAGATGATTTCGAACTGTATTATAGCTGCCATGAAACGAGACATGAGTTTGGCTGCGGATTTATGGTTAACCGGTTTACTCCAGTAGATGAGCGAATTGCTATAATCCGTATAAATTCAACGCCCTTCTACATCAATATCATGTCTGTCCATGCTCCAACGGAAGACACAGATGAACAGACCAAAGATATATTTTACGAGCGACTAGAAACAGCATATGGCCGCTGCCCTGGCCATGACATTAAAATTCTGCTAAGAGATTTTAATGCGAAAATCGGAACGGAAAATATTTTTAGCCCTAACGTCGAAAAGTTCAGACTCCATGAAGAAATATCCGATAACGGCATGAGGTTGATTGACTTCGCACCCGCTAAGAACATGGTATTAGCAGCATCAGATTCAATCGTCTCAATATACACAAAGACACCTGGATTTCTCCCGATCAAACAATATGAAATTAATTTGATCTTTTTATTATAAACACAAGGCATTCATACAGTGTTTTAGACGTTCGATCGATGCGAGGAGCTAGTATCGATTCGGACCATTACCTTGTGGCATCCAAGGTGCGCAATCGTCTTAATGTGACAACAAAGGTGCGATCTAATGCAACACGGAAACTCGACGTCTCGAAAAGCTGCAAACACAATAGGTAGCAGAAGCCTATTCCGCTCAACTTACCCACAGGCGGACGGATTTTGCAAAGTGTAAATACTTTCATTAACCATATGTCAGCTAATAATTAATTCGGGTCGTAAATCAAAGTAGCATGAATTTAACGAAAAATTTTGCTATGTTGCCTTTCCCCACTAATATATTGAAAATCCATCGATGTCACTGTACACTTATTATCCTCAAATACTACATTTCATTCAACTTTTCCTAATGAATATTACCAAAACCTTTAAAATGTAACAATTAAGAAATAAATAAAATTGTGTTATTGCCCACAGCAGATTACAAACAATTCTCTTGGTAAATACGGTTAACGTATTCCTTATACCTGATATGTATTCCATATACAGGGTAATCAAATATTAGCGAGGTTTCGACCTTAAACGTGTTGTTGTTAATTCAATGTTCTTTTGCTTAATAGTATTGTCGCCGGAAATATGCATTTATGGATTACAAAGAATATAGCATTTCTACTTTACATCTATCACGATCAATAGAACGTATCTTTTAATGACATCTCCTAACAAAATCTAACTATAAATTCAATACTTTTGTTCACGAGTGTCCATATGATTTGAAATGAAAAACACGTTTCCAGTTTACAATGTATCGCCGCACATCACCTTATGGAGTATAGAAAGTCGATTATGAAAATGGTCGCTTGCCTGACGTATTAACGGAGATTACCTTAAATGCATTGTGGTGTTGAGGACTCCTACGAAAAAGTGGCGTACGTGAGATTTGGTGCATTTAAATGAATACGAATTGAATACGGGTGAGATGGTCTGATAATATTATGAGATGCGACGACTAAAAACACAGAATTGATTAACAATCAAAAATCCAGTTTGTGTGTTTGGAGTTGTATAGCTACAACTTCGTTATACAGAAGTACATTTAAATGTATGTGTGATCATATTTTTTACAAAGGTATACTTTTTGTCAGCTTTTTTTTCTTGATGTAAAATATAACAAGAACGAAAAGATTTTACAGAAAATTGTATATACTATACATGAAAGGGAAGGAATGGGTAAAGGAAAGAATGGTAAATTTTTCCAGATAGTCAAAGATATAGACATTGACACTATATAGATTTGGTTTTCTTTGATAAATGTTTGTTGCATCCAATCAAGAGGTGTTTGTATTTTTTTCAATTTGTTCTTGTATGTGAGAATCCTCATCATACTTATAAACATTGAGATCTAGATCTATGGAGATATGCGGGTGAAGATTTTTGGTTTAGATTGACTTGAAGAACAGTGGGAGCCATTGATAGCCAGCAAGCAGTCGGGTGTGGGGGGATGGTTCGTGTCCCTTGGAACTTGTTGTTAACATATGATCCGGAACGTAAAAGAAAATTTTATTATAGACTCCCAACTCTGTACCCGTGTTGGTTCAGCCTATTATTACATTACAAAGAAAAATAATAATCCTACGATATACAGAAAGGAACTCCAGATGTTAGTTGGAGTTCGTGCCTCAAAAACCCGCCCTTCCATGGTCTCAATGGCAAAAAAAATGGTTGAGACCTCAAACACAGATTTTAGCCTTGTTTACCTCACCTCAAGTAAGAAACCAAAGACGTTTAAATAAACATAGCATATTTCAAAAACAACAATAACTTTTGGGAATTCCAAGTTAATGCAAACAAAAACATATCAGCCTTTCAATAGGGATATAAAAAGATAACATGTATAATTCATGTTTATATTATGTATAGAATAGCATTCATTTTATAGACAACGATTAGAGTTATAACCATAAGAAAAAATTTTAGTTAAACTAATACATAAATATAATATTAAAAATTTAAGATTTTCAGGACGAATTTTGAAAGCTTCCATTTAATTTGTATTTTTAGTGTAAAATTTTTTTATTATAATTTAAAATTAAATTTTTGTTATTATATATAATTTTATAATGTAAATTTCTTAAAAACTATTGAATATAAATATATAGTTTATGCTGAGACTTGAAGTGGATTTTGACGTAGAATATTTTATTCTTTGACATTATATACCTAAAATTAAGTTTCATGTTACCTTAATGCACTTAGTCGAAAAAAATACTGGGAAATGTCTTCGTAAAAAAATACAAGAACATTTTGAATTTTTGGTTCAAAATGTATGACTATATATTCGGTATATACATTATATATACGAATTTCTCTTGTTCAGTGACTTATGCTAAAAATTGATGGAGAATATTTTTGTCCCTTATGCGATCCTTCTAAAACGACATCTTGTGGGAAAAATGGGTAAAAACTAGTAATAAGTACGATATTAACCCTAAAATGAGTTTTTGATTTTTATAACTTTTGACGTTTAGGCAGATTTTTGAGTTTTAGTCTATTCTGAGACTTTTAGTAAAACGTTATGGCGAACATTTCTGTAGAATATTCTGAGCACCTTTAACCCCGTTTTGAATGAGTTTTCAATCACTTCTGGAAAAGGGGACCGAAAAGACCCCTTTAATGAGTCGGTTGAGGGTTAAAGTTGTATAGCAAAATATTCCCCGATATTTTATCAGTAATATTGCCGAAGACACTATATACCTAAAATGCAAAGATTTCATGAAATCATAATTCGAAAATTATAAAAATTCTAGAAAAGGGGGAATATTGTCCCTCTTTTTAGATTACCTCCCGACGTAAACTTTCAGAACGCCGATACACGTGTCTTCTTTTTTTAGCCCTTCTTTCATAACCTGTTGGAATTTCCCTGTAATTTTTTTTGTGTTGCACAGTGTTATCAAATAAAATGGAAGCCATCAATATTATCCTTTCTTTTTAAGTTATAGAAACATTATCTTAATAGATGTGCGAAAATTAAAGCAAGATAAATAAATTTTAAATATATGTAACAATTACGTACGGGTACGTAAGTGAACTCACTAATTATTACAACAAAGAAGAATTTTTGTCCCGACTGGGATTCGAACCGCGGACCTACTGAACGGCGAGGAGGCGCTCTTCCGTTCTTATAAAACCGTTGGCTAAATACCAATAGGTGTTTATGAAGGGTATACAAATTTGACTGTTCATACGAGTCAGCGAAAAGAACAAGAATAAACATCAAAATACTGTGAATTGTAATGTGCTGCATCCCAGCATACAAATTGGCAAAAAAATAAAATAAAACAACTAATTTTGTGACCATAAATTACCACATGTTTTCAATCCGTTTTTAGATTTTAGAATAGTCGCATTTTCCACCTGATAGACATCCTATCATCTGATTTTGATTTTTTGTACTTTTAAGAAGATTTGAAATTATCTTAATAAAATTTTAAACATCAATGAAGGGCATATTGTTTATCCATAACATTTATCCAGGCGGCATTGACATATTTCAAGCATTTTCTTAGATATGGGGGTGGTCCACATTAGACACATAGTCCACATTACCCGAAGTTACTCTAACTGCCGAACCACTTAACATAGGCGCCAAAATTTGGCTCAGATGGTTTTTATATCAATATAAGTAATGGTATTGGAAATGGGGTCCCTGGGCCCATGTTCTGATATAGCCCCCATTTGACCGTACCTCCCTAATTAAAGGTAATTTTTGCCTATTAGACACATTTTATCACCAAAATGGCTGTAATTTTGCAAAGAGTGTTCTCTTTCTCTCACACATGCAAAAATTTATGTATGTAGGTCCACCCATACAAATGTACCCCTATTTTGAGTATTTACCCTATTTTTGGTAAATACTCAAAATAGGGGTACCTTTGTATGTGGGCCTACATGTATGGACATTTGGTATCTAATGAGAACACTCTGTGCCAAATTACAGAAATTTTGGTCTAAAATGTGTCTAAAAGACAAAAAATACCTTATATCGGGAGATACGGTTATATGGGGGCTATGTCAAAACTTGGACCCAGTGGACCCTATTTTGCATTTCAATATTTGCTCTGACATTAAAACATGTAAGCAAAATTTTGGCGGCATATGTCAACTGGTTCGGCAGTTAATGAGTTTATACCCAATTTTTGGGTAAATTCTGGGTATTTACCCATGTATCGTAAAACTATCCATTCTAAATCGATTTGATAACAGAAATCCGGAAATAGGATGTAAGATGTTGTATTACGGATTCAATATAGTAAATACCCAAATAAATACCCACAAATGGGTATTTACCCACCCCTTGGGTATTTGCCCGGAAAATACCATCTCTATGTATAGGATATTAGGTGAATATTACGGTATTTAAGGAATTTTCAATGAGTGCTTTTTCCGATGAACCAGAATGTTAGCACAATTCTGGTTCATTGGAAAAAGTTTAGCCGGCAAAACAATATGCCCTTCATTGATGTTTAAAATTTTATTAAGATAATTTCAAATCTTCTTAAAAGTACAAAAAATCAAAATCAGATGATAGGATGTCTATCAGGTGGAAAATGCGACTATTCTAAAATCTAAAAACGGATTGAAAACATGTGGTAATTTATGGTCACAAAATTAGTTGTTTTATTTTATTTTTTTGCCAATTTGTATGCTGGGATGCAGCACATTACAATTCACAGTATTTTGATGTTTATTCTTGTTCTTTTCGCTGACTCGTATGAACAGTCAAATTTGTATACCCTTCATAAACACCTATTGGTATTTAGCCAACGGTTTTATAAGAACGGAAGAGCGCCTCCTCGCCGTTCAGTAGGTCCGCGGTTCGAATCCCAGACAAAAATTCTTCTTTGTTGTAATAATTAGTGAGTTCACTTACGTACCCGTACGTAATTGTTACATATATTTAAAATTTATTTATCTTGCTTTAATTTTCGCACATCTATTAAGTTAATGTTTCTATAACTTAAAAAGAAAGGATAATATTGATGGCTTCCATTTAATTTGATAACACTGTGCAACACAAAAAATAATTACAGGGAAATTCCAACAGGTTATGAAAGAAGGGCTAAAAAAAGAAGACACGTGTATCGGCGTTTTGAAAGTTTACGTCGGGAGGTAATCTAAAAAGGGGGACAATATTCCCCCTTTTCTATAATTTTTATAATTCGAAAATTATAAAAATTCTAGAAAAGGGGGAATATTGTCCCTCTTTTTAGACACGTGTATCGGCGTTCTGAAAGTTTATAATTTTCGAATTATAAAAATTCTAGAAAAGGGGGAATATTGTCCCTCTTTTTAGATTACCTCCCGACGTAAACTTTCAGAACGCCGATACACGTGTCTTCTTTTTTTAGCCCTTCTTTCATAACCTGTTGGAATTTCCCTGTAATTTTTTTTTGTGTTGCACAGTGTTATCAAATAAAATGGAAGCCATCAATATTATCCTTTCTTTTTAAGTTATAGAAACATTAACTTAATAGATGTGCGAAAATTAAAGCAAGATAAATAAATTTTAAATATATGTAACAATTACGTACGGGTACGTAAGTGAACTCACTAATTATTACAACAAAGAAGAATTTTTGTCCCGACTGGGATTCGAACCGCGGACCTACTGAACGGCGAGGAGGCGCTCTTCCGTTCTTATAAAACCGTTGGCTAAATACTAATAGGTGTTTATGAAGGGTATACAAATTTGACTGTTCATACGAGTCAGCGAAAAGAACAAGAATAAACATCAAAATACTGTGAATTGTAATGTGCTGCATCCCAGCATACAAATTGGCAAAAAAATAAAATAAAACAACTAATTTTGTGACCATAAATTACCACATGTTTTCAATCCGTTTTTAGATTTTAGAATAGTCGCATTTTCCACCTGATAGACATCCTATCATCTGATTTTGATTTTTTGTACTTTTAAGAAGATTTGAAATTATCTTAATAAAATTTTAAACATCAATGAAGGGCATATTGTTTTGCCGGCTAAACTTTTTCCAATGAACCAGAATTGTGCTAACATTCTGGTTCATCGGAAAAAGCACTCATTGAAAATTCCTTAAATACCGTAATATTCACCTAATATCCTATACATAGAGATGGTATTTTCCGGGCAAATACCCAAGGGGTGGGTAAATACCCATTTGTGGGTATTTATTTGGGTATTTACTATATTGAATCCGTAATACAACATCTTACATCCTATTTCCGGATTTCTGTTATCAAATCGATTTAGAATGGATAGTTTTACGATACATGGGTAAATACCCGAGAATTTACCCAAAAATTGGGTATAAACTCATTAACTGCCGAACCAGTTGACATATGCCGCCAAAATTTTGCTTACATGTTTTAATGTCAGAGCAAATATTGAAATGCAAAATAGGGTCCCTGGGTCCAAGTTTTGACATAGCTCCCATATAAATGTATTTCCCGATTGAAGGTATTTTTTGTCTTTTAGACACATTTTACGACCAAAATATCTGTAATTTAGCACAGAGTGTTCTCTTTAGAAACCAAATGTCCATGCAAAAAATGTATACATGTAGGTCTACGTTTACTGGTAGCCCTCATACAAAGGTACCCCTATTTTGAGTATTAACCCAGAAAATGGGTATAAACTCATTAACTTGGAAACCACTTGAAATAGGCTGCCAAAATTTGGCTCAAATGGTTTTTATATCAATACAAGAAACGGTGTGGGCAATGGGTCCACTGGGTCCAAGTTTTGACATAGCCCCCATATAACCGTATCTCCCGATATAAGGTATTTTTTGTCTTTTAGACACATTTTACGACCAAAATTTCTGTAATTTGGCACAGAGTGTTCTCATTAGATACCAAATGTCCATACATGTAGGCCCACATACAAAGGTACCCCTATTTTGAGTATTTACCAAAAATAGGGTAAATACTCAAAATAGGGGTACATTTGTATGGGTGGACCTACATACATAAATTTTTGCATGTGTGAGAGAAAGAGAACACTCTTTGCAAAATTACAGCCATTTTGGTCATAAAATGTGTCTAATAGGCAAAAATTACCTTTAATTAGGGAGGTACGGTCAAATGGGGGCTATATCAGAACATGGGCCCAGGGACCCCATTTCCAATACCATTACTTATATTGATATAAAAACCATCTGAGCCAAATTTTGGCGCCTATGTTAAGTGGTTCGGCAGTTAGAGTAACTTCGGGTAATGTGGACTATGTGTCTAATGGGGACCACCCCCATATCTAAGAAAATGCTTGAAATATGTCAATGCCGCCTGGATAAATGTTTTCCTAATTGGAGAAAACAAACATCAAACTTCGTTTTTAATAAATAATTGCAATGTTGAAAATGTAGTAGTAGAAAATGTAGCTCTGAGTGTAAATGTATGATTTTGATATTTTTCACCACAATAGTCAAACGTTTTTGCATAATAGTCGAACACTTTGTTTTTCTCGAATATAAAGAAGTTATGTGGTTTTCTTGTTTTCTTTAAGAAAAATATATGTTTAACTGTAATTACAATCGGTGGTTTTTAATTTTTATTCATTTTTGAAGCCGATAATTTTTTTAAATGAAAATATTTCACGAGGACGAGTTCGAAACATGGGCGCATACTTATGTTTGCGAAGTTTTGTTGCGAAGTCTAGATAGCACACTTAATTTCGCAAGATTCCATTTCAATGGTCCTGTTCCATCTACAGGATATTGTAGATATTAACATATTCTGTATGTACCCAAAGTGGTGAACGGTATCATACAGTCAGTCCCGTCCCGATGTTAATGAGATTTACACAATAAGTCAGGACATGCCCTGGGAGTAACATAGGCTATATAAACTTTGTTTTTTCGAATATAAAGAAGTTATGTGGTTTTCTTGTTTTCTTTAACAGAAATATACGTTTAGCTGCAATTACAATCGGTGATTTTTAATTTTTATTAATTTTTGAAGCCGATAATTTGTTTTAAAAAAATATACAATGTCATACTATAAAAAAGTGGGACCTTTTCACGAGGACGAGTTTGAAACATGGGGGCTTTTAATATGAGATGGGGTAGAATACCCCCACTCTGAAAACTCGATATGCGAAATTACAGGAGCTTCGGTTGGATAATGAAGCAAGGACCTTCATAATACCGCATTTGGGGTGGTACCCTTAAATTGGCGCTATTCCAAAACATAAACCCATATATTTTTGCATTCATTGTTACCCAAGAGTGCAATAAATTGAAATTTATCACAACACAACCACTACCTTTAACTTACTGATCCTCATTACCCACACATACTGGTCCACATTACCCGCCAAGTTATTTTTATTCGCAGTTTAGAGTTTTTTGAAATAGAATGCAACAACATTTTTATAGACAAATATACAGTGGTGGTCACGTAATTAAAACATTTATTGTGGTAAACATTTTTTGATCAGCCCTCGATTCGTTTGAAGTATTTTTGAAAATTTTTTTAATTCAGAACACTTCGATATATTCCACTTTAGAGATTTAGTGTGAAAATAGAAAATTATTGCATTCAATTTTTCAATAAATAACGGTTTTTATGAAAATACATCGGCTTTGATGTGGCCACATAATTAAAACATTGTGTAATTTTTTGCTATACTGCATTTTTTGAAAATATTTTTTAAAAAGCTCTTTAATTTAGTTAAATTATGTATACTAAGCACCGATAAAATCATTTACAGATAAAATTTTTTGAAAAAATGTGTCTAATAGACAAAAAATACCTTAAATAGGGAGATACGGTTATATGGGGGCTATATAAAAACTTGGACCCAGGGACCACATTTTGCAAAATTTTGGCCGCCTATGTCAACTGGTTCGGCAGTTAATGAGTTCATACCCAATTTTGGGTAAATACTCGGGTATTTACCCACCTCTTTAAATTATCGTAGAACTATCCATTCTAAATCGATTTGATAACAGAAACCCGGATATAGGGTATAAGATGTTGTACTACCGATTCAATATAGTAAATACCCACAAATGGGTATTTTTCCAATTTACTGGGTATATACCCTTAGGGTATTTGCCCACTGCCCATCTCTACCCATACAGATTCTTGTTCAGAATATCTGAATGTCTATGTCGATTTATGTCCGTCTGTCTTGTGAAATCACGATAGTGCTCGCAATAGTATGTTTGGTATTGAAATAGGGATATATCGATTCCCAATATCCGGTATTTTGATGCTTTAGGTCCCACTATCGCTAACAGCCAGAAGTTTTAAGATAGCTGCTAGAGATACAAAGATAATGATCACAAATACTTACACTGATTCCGATGTAGTTTGTTGATCGTTATTTAACACAGTTCGTAACATATTGTTGTTCTTTCGAACCGCAGTTTCGCTCGGAACCATTCTGTGAAAAAATTGGGAATATTCAATTAATGTCCGATTGGAAAGAAAATTTGCACATCGTACCTATTTGAACATGTTAAGATCCCATGTAAAAATTCGTCCTATTCCCTGTAAATTCTGCATCAAATATCGAACTTAATTGACAACTGTAAGATTTTTAAATTCTGGGTCCTTCCCTCTTTTCATTTTTGGTTCAGTATAGGCCCATACTTTTATTTATAAACAATATATTTATTTAAAAAGAATATTTTGATTTTTATTTCAATTTTCAATTTCATAGCTGAAAAAATACATTTCCCACAATTAATTTTACATAATATTTTCAGTATTTCTTTGCTATTTGAAATGTTCAGGGATAGTTGTTAGAGGGTATCAAATGGCGTCGTTACGTTAAGAATTCTACTCTTCTTTATTAATTTGTCATACAGATGTTTTTATTTTGCTTATTTTTTATTTTTTTCAATCTACCTCAAGAATTTCCCATCAGTTCGATATACAATTAAACCTAAATTTATTGTAGAAGTTCCTTCCCTCTTTTTGTAGAGAAAGTTTATATTTACAACATTGTTGTCATGTTAAACACGTTACTGTAACACGGGTTTCAAAGCAACTACAATAACAAGACCTCCTCAATTGCAATGACATTGTCGTCGTCGTCGTTGTTGTTGTGGTCGTTGTTGCCTGAGTCTAGCTATTGTTATAGCTGCCTTTGGAATATAAAAAATTAAAACAATAAAAATTGCATTAAATTACCATAGTGTGGAAAAATCTCAAGTCGCCCCGATGCGGTAACTAACATTAATTTGCACCCTTGTTGACGTTGCCTTTGAATTGTATCGTTTTGGTTTCAAGCTAAAACATGCCATTGTTGTTGTGAGTATAGTGTTATTGTTGTTTGTGGGTATGGGGTTGTCGTTGTTGTTGCTGCTGTTTTTCAGATCCGCATTTACATTACCACCTAAATAATGTGTCATCACGCAGTACATCTATCATTGTCACTATCAGCTATTTTCCCAAACCACTACAGACGACACACTCACGCAGTTACTGCCTGGCTGGCAGCCTGGTCGCTTACACTCACTCACCCGTTGGTTTATTCATATCGTATCCATCATTTTCCTTCACAAACACACCGAAAGCGACGTACATATATTTATTTATCCAAAAGAGGACACACAAAAACAAACCAAATCATAAGAGACAAATAAGGGGTATAGTGAGTTGGTGAGTGAGTGAATGACTGTGTACTAGACGACCGACGCAAAATGTTTGCAAACAACCAGACTTTCAGGGATTTGAAAAGTTAGATCAAAAGGAAAGCACATATGTATGTATATATGTATGTATGAGTTAGTGAGTGAGTGTTAGTAGTGTTTGTTGTGCCATTAACCATTTACAAGATACACAATTTTGTCTGATTGCACGATATACCCACTTACTGACGTTTACTAACTGTCTCCCTGCCATGCATTCACTCACTAATAGACAACCACGCATAGGCCAATTTTGTTCGTAGAACAGTACGATCTGTAAATATTGTAAATTAACAACATGGATGTATTTCATTCCCTGTGTAAGAGCAAAGAACTATTCATCTGGAATAGTTCTATGCTCTTACACTGTTCGTCATGGCATTCGAGAGTAGAGTAGAGTTGGAAAACATTGCCACAGGTAGAAAGAAAAAGTACGAAAATGTGCCTTTAATTTTACTGAAACTGATAATAAATCATAATTATCGATATGAAGCTCTCGTCGTATATCACCAGTTTCGATATATAGGTATCGAATATCGAAATAAATAAATGTCGCAAAGTTTGGAATCTTTAATTAAAAAGCGTATTTATACGCACGGCTTTTTGTATATTTCCAGATGTTTTTGTAATATTTCAATTCCATTTCGTGTATAAAACTTTTAAAAATTTAGATTAGTATTATTAAACAGTGAGGGGAGCAGTATAGTCGAACGGGGCCGACCATATGATACCCTACACAACTACCACGAAAAGCACACTTTCGGCGGTTCTATATTCCGAGCCTGGGCAATATTTCGTGATATTTGCAACCTTTTTACAGATTATAGATCAACAACTCCTATTTCTAAGTCTTGCATATTTTCCAAAATGTTTTTTTCTTGAAGAGAATTTTTACGCCATACAATAAAAAATTGGTCACTTTAGGTTTTGGTTGATTTGATAATCGGAAAATTGACCGATCATCATCTAAACAGCCACTCTAAGTATTTGGTCAGATCCCCTTCACCTTGTAAAATATATGATGTTCTGTATATAATAATTGCCTCTAAAGCGACTATAAAATCTGACAAAATTAAAGTTTTCGGATTATTGCACCCCCTGGATGAAATCTCAACTTCACCGAAAACTATAAGCGTCATCCTTGACCATAATCGGAACTTTATGTACAATTTCAAAGCGATCAGCGCGACATTTCCGTCCTCTAATGGAGTAATAGTAATAATATGCACATAGTCACCTTTACTTAATTACGTATAACTCCCGCGTCGGAGTACATACAGCCATATAATTGGTATCAATTTGAAGGTCAACAACTCATCTTGGACATACAATCAACATCTCGAGTATATGTCCTTCAGGAGCAAGTATATACGTCCCAGAGTAAAAATTTTGTAATCAGGGTCCATTTGGCTCGTTAAATTTTGACCGATCTTTATCAAAACATGCATGCTTATTCTTAGCCCTGATCCCCTTCTCCATGTAAAATTTCACGATGTTCGGACCATAACTGCGGCCTCTGGAGCAACCAGAAAACCCGACAAAAATTTAGTATTTGGTCCATTTCATCCCTTTAATATTAACCGATCTTTATCAAAAACAATAGGGGTCTTCATGGGCCAGAACCCATCCTACATGCAAAATTTCGTAAAGATTGGTCCATAACTGTGGCCTGGCGGACAGACACGCATGCCTACATCGACTCAGCTAGTTGAGATAGGACGATCGGTATACTTAAAGGTGGGTCTAGGACCATTATTTCGCGGCGTTACAAACTTTTGGGGCTGCACAAAGCTATAATACCCTGACAACATAGTTGTGTAGGGTATAAAAATTAGTTAATTACAATGTGCATTTTTTTTAAAAATAATTAACAATGTAATGTTTTTAGAGGATTGATAGATAAAAAACTATAAAAAGTACATTCGGGGTAGATTCGGCATTTAAAGTGGGGCACATTCGGCCTTATACAGATAGTGCAATATTATTTCCTTAAAATGTTTTTGACTTTGTCTTTAAAAATAATCCTTTTATATGGTACGAAATTACATATATAAGACGACACGTGTTTGTATTGTCGAAAATGCAATGGAAAATTTCTTATAGTGTGTGTGACCTTAAGACGTCAACGTTCGCCGCTAGAAAATATAGCCTTTGAGTCGCATATTAAAACAAAATATAACCTTTAGAGGATCTGAATTTCAACCAGACTGATAGCGGTGATAATTACCATGCTATAGTAACCATATGAAGTACCCGACAATTTTGAGAGAAAATATTAACACACTCCACATGGTGATCAGAGGACAATAATCAGCTATAAAGTTGTTTTATCTGTTGAATAAGTACTGAGATAGAAAGCTCCCAACAAAAAGTGCCGAAGCTGCCCAGTGTACATACTTATGTAGCCGCCACAATTGGTAGCCACCAAAAAGAATGGCGAATTGTATGTGCAATGAACATCCACAACACCAAATAGCAAATAGTGCAATGGCAAACTCCCCTCAATGGATGAAACTTAAATACTTATGTTTGAGGTGTAACAACGTGAATGAGAATTATATGGTTCGGGTAAATGTTAATGCGAATTCGTTGCTATGGTGGATGGAGCGTTCGTAGGTGTTGCTGTATGTATGTGACTTTTATCACATTAAATTTGTTATTACTATACCTACATTTAGGTATTTATCTCCGCGGTTTAAAACTGGCTACGCGTGTCTTCTTCTAAATCGACCCAGTTGGTCGAGTGTGTCCCTCTGTCTGTCCATTATAATTCGTAAATACATTATAGGTCACAGTTATGACCAATTGTCATCAAGTTTTGCATGTAGGTTAGGTGGGGGCCATAGAAGATCTATATTGTTTATGGAAATGATCCTTTAATATACAGGGGGCCAATGAATGAACCAACAACACTATTTTTGACTTTTTTAGACAGAACAAATAACAAAGTCGTTAGGTTCGGCCGGGCCCAAATTTTACAATTTTATACCCTCTACTACTTGGGGTGCCTTCAAAATTCCATAAGTCGATAGAGTCATTTAAATGGGGACTATGTTATGGTTTTATGTGATAGTAGGTTGTTCATGCTCCGAAATGGGGTCCCAAATTACAGACCCTTTATACTAAATTACAACCCTATTGGCTGGAAAATTCAGCTAAAGTCTTCGTACCAATATTGAAAATTTTTAGAAGGAAGATTTAATACCATATCAAAACGCAAAATAACAAATTACAAATATTTAATTAGAAATATGTGTCCAAAACCACCAAAATACCCAATATTGGAGGTACCGTTGTATGGGGTGGAGGGTATAAAAGGGATCTGACCAAGAAATACACAGGACATGTTGATTTATAATCGTTTAAATATTGTCGAAAGAAGGTTAGAAATTTGTGGTAGTTGTGTAGAGTATCAAATGTAGGCTCCGCCGACTATATTGCCAACTCATTGGTTTTACGTACTATCAATGAATTAAATATCACGTATTGAATTTTTTCGAATTCCTTGCAAACCCCCTTATTGGAACATAATAATATATTCGTCGAACACTGTATTAACGAATATTGTGCGTACCTTCTGTCCTACTGGCGATACGAAATGAACGTTGCAATTGCGTGAGACAAAAGCAATTTGTTGAGTGGTGTGAGAATTAAAAGGGCCCCTTGATACACAATTACATGGTGTTGCATACTCGATGCGAAAACAATAACAGCAGCAACAACGTCAAACATACAACGTCTGCGGGAAATAATGGATGGCTGGGTGGATAGTTGGTTAGAGGCACAAAAACAAAAGAGAAGCATGCTCGTTTTAATGAAACGAAAGGTCGCGTGTTTTGGTTTCCACATTAAAGTAGAAATTTTTCTAAAGTTTCGTTATTAGCCCGTGAAGTGGTTTGTTTTCACAGACAGCCTGTCGTACCTTTAAACATTTCGCTTCATTTTGATTTGTTGCCAAAAATAATTAT
Source organism: Musca vetustissima (assembly GCF_032173495.1). NCBI lineage: Eukaryota > Metazoa > Arthropoda > Insecta > Diptera > Muscidae > Musca > Musca vetustissima. The sequence continues at coordinate 7,965 of NW_026878863.1, read as the reverse complement.
AATTGTAACAAACATCTAACCAAAACTAGACACAAATGAAAACAAACAATAGGATGAGGAGATAAGTTACGCGTGTGAGTCTCTTCAGATAGTCCGTGTTTGTCTGACTGTCTGTCCGTACGTCCGTCCGTTTGTTTGTCGGCACGAACATTGTTTTCTTTGGCTTCTTTTTTGTTTTCTCGATCCCAAATGGGAAATTGCAGAATACCGAAATACACGTTTTGTCATTAATGCTTGTTATTACCACCGCAGCCACACATTGTATCGTATAGCGAACTTGAAATGTGGTATCCTGGGACGCCGGGGTCCACATATTATAAATGTTCACGTTTTCATGACACGAGTATCATCAATATTATGTTGATTGTTTTATGTTGCTTCATTTTTCGGTTTCAGCACAAGAACAGGGGCCGCCGAAATGGCAGAAGAGTAAGACGACTGACAGCAAAGGTGTTAAGGTACTCACCATTAAATGAAATCCAGTTAAAGGGGGTTAACAAATATAACAGCGCACGGTTAAGGAGATAGTTAATCAGGTAACTGTTGAATGTTAATTGATATTGAATCGCGTGACTTCAATAGGACACTTCCTGTATTTCGTGTTGTTCGTTGATATGTTTGGTCAGATTTCAATTAAATTTTTGTTTGTTTCATTAGTTCTCATACGGTGATTTTAATTAAATATGTACATTCCTCCGTCTGTACTTTGATTAATTAAAATTGATTAAAAACAAAATTATTTGGTACCATAATTCCTGACAACAGATATACATACACTTTCTTGCCGAATTTTGAAACATGTAAAAACTTGACAAATTCCATCACAAAACTTTGACAGCAATTTTTCGCACAAATATTTCCTCAGCGACGCAGGACATGTAAATAAACAAAATTTTTTTATTTGGGCTTCTGTATCTCCGAGAAATTGAAGATAGAAAAATCTGTTTGGTGCGCCAAACAGAACTTCAACTCGTGACCACTTAAAAAAACATCGTCAAGTTATGGCTGAGTTACCGCCCAATATTTATCAAAAAGTGGTCGAAAATTATCTCAAAAGAACCTACGATTGCAACATTTCGACGAGGTAATTTAAATGATGTAGTGTTCCAAATATAATGAAATGTTAAGTTCGTCCCGACCGGGCTATTATAAAACGGAGATCAATATTAAGAATAGAAAAAAAAAACAAAATTACAAACAATTCCATTGAAAAACGTGTCAAATTCTCAAAATACCGACATGGGTCAATCTAATAACTTTTAGTGTGGAGATGTGATAAGAACCCAAAATACCAAATTACAGTCAATTTGATTGAATATACCGAATATTTCGAAGTAACGTTATATGGGGGCAACCCTGAAACTTGGGTCAATATTAATAATTTTTGATACGAAGATATTCTACCATGAGAACACAAAATGCTATATAAAAGTATAGCCAATTCGATTTGAAAACGTGTCCAAATGCCTCAAAATACCGAATATTGAGTGGAACCGTCATATCGGGGCTACACCAAAAGGTTGACCGATATATCCCATTTGCAATACCAAATACCGATATATCCCATTTGCAATACCAATTCAAATGTATAGAATCACTTTCTGAGTCGATATCCGTCTGTCTGTCCATGTTAATTTGTAAATAAAGTACAAGTCGCATTTATTGTTCGAATTGATTGAAATTTGGTCCAAGAACGAACCCTATTTGGTCCAAGAACGAACCTTATTGTATCAGATGTATAGATAGATATAGATATGAACTATAGGACTTTATTTAACATCGGAATGTCCGATTTGGGCCAAATATGCACCGTTTTGTTGTATGATTTGTTGCCATTTTAGAGAGAGCAGGACTTCTATGAGAGGCATTATGAAGTTAGACTCTCTCATAGAAGTCCTGCTAAAAAAACTCTGGTAGCCGATTTTCACAATCCTCCGTAGATACAATTTTTTTTATCAAATCCGGACTGCTAACTGTATGGCGAAGTTTCTGGCGAGTCACTGTAGATGTGTGTGGCCTACCGTTGTCCTGATGGAACACGACACCTCTCCTTTGGCCAATTCCGGCCGTTTCTGGTCAATTGTAAATGGTTTAAAACAGTTTTATGGTAGATTTTTAGCTCCTGGGCGATGTTACGACTGCTAACCTGCCGGTCAACTTCAATAATTTCTCCGATTTTATCGACATTTTCTGTTACAGTATCGGAACCTAAACACCATTCACAATTTTAGCGATTGGATTCCATTTTCGCCTTTATCAAAGAAAAACTGTAAAATGTACCGAACTTTCTCTTTGTTCACTTCCATTTTTAACACCCTGTAACTCACAACTGAATGCACCAAACAAAAAACCGCAAAATAATTTTTTAACTGCGAAACGTCACTCTTCCAACGAGCATAAATCTGAAATTGTTTGATCGATACTTTTCGTATATAATATATATATATATATATATATATATATATATGTAATGTTTCGTTTAAATCGATTCGGATTTAAATATAGCTCATATACATATGTTCGTAAGATTTTCGGTTTGTCCGATTCAGACGAAATTTGGAATACCGTGCAGTGTTAAGTCTAAAGTGACGTGTGTAAAGTTCCTTGAAAATAGGTTAAGATTTAGGTAAATCACCCATATATAGTTTCGTCCGATTTTATAGTCCCAATATTTCTGTCGAATTTCACGAAATTGAATTGAGTATAGAATGATGTGTTCTAAGTTTCGTTGAAACAGGTTCAGGAGTGTTAAATTTAGTATGGAATGATGTGTTCAAAGTTTCATTAAAATCGGTTCAGATTTCGATTGGCTCTCATATATACGTTCGTCGGATTTCATACAAATGGTATCATATAGACGGCCCGTCCGACTTTTCAACTTTCCTTACTCGTTGTTACATAGATTAAAGAAAATGTTCGCATACAAAAGTTGCTCGACTTCTCAAATTTGAATGTTTATTATTATTTTTCATTTATTTATTTTTATTATAGTTTATTACATTCACAAAAGACTAAATGGTGTAATGAAGGGTCCAACACCTTTTTGAACTATACAAATTATTCAAAAGTCCAGTTAAGTCTTTAGAAAGTAATAGAACATAAAAATGAATGGAATAAAACAACATATTTCGGAAAAATACATTACTAGTGTTTACATTGAATATATGGCTTATACTCGTATTGAAGTAAGATTCCTAAAAGATTTAATTAATATGTATAAAGCTCAATATTCTAATATTAATGTTGTTGATTCTAAAGATTCCGTTTAATGTCTGCAAACATTCTGGATGTTTTCCGACAATTTCATAAATACAATATTTCACTCAATTTCGATTGACACGTGTTTTCTTTTCTTAGAAATGGTGCCGAACTAAATAACCCTTTTGTGTTTCTGACTTTTCTAGTCATCCGCCCGTGGACTAGATGTGTAAACCAAAATATAAATCTTCTTCGGTTGACATCAACACTAGTCTTAATTAATTTGTCTCTTGGGAACGGCACAGCTCTTCGTTCGAATCCTCAAAGTGTTAGCAGCAGCATGTGAACCAATAATAATAATGACGCTGATGGTGATAATGTCTAAACATAACCCAGTTCCTGCACAAATCATAAATATATGCCCGACCATAATATGTCTGGTGTAATTTCTAACTCGAATCGAAAGAGAATGAACATTTTGAAAATTTCTTTTGACGCATTATCACACTAAAATCCATAATTTATGTAATATTTCAAAAATCACTATGCCTCAACCCACTAAGCACTAAAAGACTACAACAAACAATTATAAGACAACAACACTAAGATATGAAAATGAAACAAAATGTATCCAAATAAAATTTCGATAATTTATGATTTCAAATAAAAGCTGAAAAATATTAACGAATCCAATTTGAATGAGAACAACAAGAACCAATATTACAGAAAATTTAACAACAACAACAACATGCAACGATTTAAAACACAGAAGAAGAAGAAGAAAAAACATTCTGTAACAGAAATTCGTCTTCCAAACGGCACACACACACCCCCACATCTATGGTTAATGTTAGGGATGTCAAATAGGAAAATTAAAAGATTTCAAGGAAATATCGATATTCTATTTTTTTAGTTTTTATAAAATCGGTTGAGATTTAGAGAATATGCATATAATCACTTTCTGAGTTATTTATGCATGCCCGTCCGTCCGTTCAGTGCAGGTCGCATTTATGATCCGAATTGGATAAAATTTGCCACAGGTCACTTATTTCATCCAACGATGGAGACCTTGTAGAAAATCGGTTCAGACTCCTAATATTGGTCCGATGGAGACAAAATTTTGCACAGCGTACGGAATTATGTCCAGACTGATGTCTACGAAGTTATGTTGAAATCGGTTCAGATTTTAGAGAATATGCATATAATCACTTTCTGAGTTATTTATGCATGTTCGTCCGCCTGTCTGTCCATGTTAAATTTTGAACAAAGTGCAGGTCGCATTTATGATCCGAATTGGATAAAATTTGCCACAGGTCACTTATTTCATCCAATGATGGAGACCTTGGAGAAAATCGGTTCAGACTCCTAATATTGGTCACATATATTTAGTTTCATCCGATTTTTTGTAAATAGTGCACCAAACTCCCAATATTTGTCCGATTGAGACTATGTTTGTTCGATTTACATGAAATTTGGCAGAGTGTATTAAATTGAATTTAGAGTGTTTTGTATTAATGTTGCAATTAGGCCCATGTTTTATATAAGTCATATATTAAATTTCTCCCGACTCCATCTCAATGGTCCTCCAACGATGCTATGCCTTTTTTAATTACAGGATAGTGGGGAAGGGTTTCATATAGTCGTCACCGTTCAACTATTAAACGGGTGTCCCCCATATAACGATATCCCCAGTATTCGGTATTCTGGGGATTTTGGACACGTTTTTCCACCTAATTACTTCTAATTTTGTATTTTGGTTTAGTATAGCACATCTCTGTTCGACATCCCTACAAAAATCTGCTTGCCCTCGTTAATGAGAACCGTGTACCGTTCCTTTGGAAAATATTGATGTAAAAATATAATATTCGTTGGCTGTTGCTAAGTGCAATTGCCACACCAGCTCGTCCACATGTGGACTTAACACATTAGTTTCTATTGATGCAGTCAGCAACACCAGCGGCATTAGTATTGCACAAAACAACAACACCAACAGCAACATGTGGTACTTGTTGTGTTCACCGAGGAGGCACTTGTAACGCGAACGCAAACATGCATCCATGCCCTGCGTTAGTGCATTGAATGTGTTCTGGTGTCGACTGTGGACTTGGTTGTATGTGCAAGTGTGCGTTTTTGGGGGCTTTATCTGTGGCACAAGTGGCTTTTACGAGTTCTGTTCATTATGTTTTTAAATTATATTCACATAAATGTTTGACACATTGAGAACTCGGCAATAATCTGTTGTGTTTATGTTTATTTTCCGAATACCGATAAATTTGTATGTGTGAGCATTCAAGTTTCTTTGTATGTGTGTGTGTTTTTTTTTCATTGAACATTAAATTTTGAATTGTATAGAAAAAATAATATGAAATGGTCATAGAAAACAAAGACTTTGGATAATGCTCACCCATTACAGTCATAATCTAGACCATTTTCTGTTTTATGGCCACCGAGGAATTAGTTGTTGGGTGCAAATACATAAAACCAACAAAACTCACGCACAAACAAATTTTTTCTAGAAATATATATTTTTTTAATCCCGACTAATCATAAAATTTTGTAGCAATAAAACGCTTTGTTGAGTAATTATATCTATTTCAAAAAAATATTTCTTTTTTGAGTTTAAAAGTCAACCCATAGTCGGAGGAGGAATAACCTCGCTAATAATGGAGATGTACAAGTGCGTGATTTGAAACAGAAATCATTGCATTCTTGTCATTCTTAGTATTCGAGTAGCTTATTGTAATGCCTTCAAAATACACTTAACATTTCAAGAAAATGTATTTGTATATTTTTATTGTTTGTCATTACACCTGCTATATGGGGTGGCTGTGTATTGGTGTCAACGCTAAAATAGAAGTTTAACTTATGCCCTCTACAAATGGGCGGCGGACCAGTTTTATGAGTCATAAAATGGATGGAAATTCATGTGGTAATTACTGTGTTGGGCCAATATTTCTGTTATTTTTAAGAAATGAAAATGAAGAATTTGGGCTAAACAAGTCAAGTCAATTAAGTCCAACAAATAAAAAACTTAAGCCCACTGTAACCAAAACATAATTTTAAAGATTTTTGCCGATAAGTAATTGTCTAATAAAATGGAACCGAATCGGCCATTAAAAAAATTATCCAATTTGGATTTTAATTTTTTTATATCCTTCACTAAACGGTGGCAATCAATTTCTAAGATGATTAATGAACGTATGTGGTACAGTTCATTTTATTGATCAAAGGACGAATCCTATCGAAATTGGTGGAAATTGGTTCAGAGATGGAACAGGTCTTTCAGATAGACGGGGAATTTGGCGAAAAACATTTTGACATTGGTCAGCTATTAGGCATAGTTCCATCAAACGGAATCTTACAATTTTCGGTTTTTGTTTTAGATTGCTACAAATTTATATTATGTGGTCTCATTTGGTAGCAAATAAAATCTATATTGATTAACCTCCAGGTATATTCCTATATTGATTTTTCCAACATGTAGAGATTTTATCAACTTAAGGTGATAAAATGGTGATGTCATCCCGTTTGCCACAGCTCGCCTTCCAACCGAATTGACTATAATTTGGTATTTTTGCTTCTCATTGTAAAGCAACAATTATCAATATAGCCCCAAGTTTCGGGGTATTCCCATATAACGGTACACTCCATTATTTGCTATTTGTGGAACGTTTGGTCCAAAGGCGATCAGTAAAAAACAGTGACGTAAATGAAATATATTTCCGACGTTCGAGTATATTACATGCATCGGAGTTATTTCCATTAATGACTATGGAAATTACATAGAAAAACCAGTGAGCGGAGCAGTATAGTCGGACGGGGCCGACCATACGATACCCTACACAACTTCCATGAAAATCTAACTTTCTGTCGTTCTATATTCTGAGATTGGGCAATATTTCGCGATATTCGCACACTGGCTAGAGGTCAGCAAATGTTACTAATAATCAGTACAGCACCTCTAATTACTTGTCCAGATTCCCTTCGCCGTGGGTTGTGTTGTGATGTTCGGCTTTCGACTCGATAAGTACAAATAATTAACTTTTCGGTCCACTTCATCCGAAAAATATTTTCTGATCATCACCTAACATTTTAGGCGCTGTCCTTGACCATAACTGGAAACTCATAGAACATTTCAAAGCGATCAGCACTATATTTCCGCCCTCCAGTGTGGTAATAGGTTACTAAAAAATATATGAATACGTAAGCACCTGTAAATATTTAAGTGTGACTCCCACATCTGAGTACATATGACCATATAATTGTTATAAATTTAAAGGTCAACCACTCCTCTTGGATATACAATCAATTTCTCGGGTCTATGTCCTTCAATGGTAAATATATACGCTATAGAATACAAATTTTGTCATTTTTCACACAAAAGTTAGGGTCCATTTGACCCGCTAAATATTGACCGATCTTTATCAAAACAGGCATGATTATTCTTTGGCCCGATCCCCTTCTTCATGCAAAAATTGGCGGTTTTTGGGCCATAATTGCGGCCTCTGGAGCGGCCAGAAAAACCGACAAAAATAAAGTTTTTGGTCCATTTCATCCCCTAAATATTAACTGATCTTTTCCAAAAACAATAGGGGTCTTCATTGGCCAGAACCCAACCTACATGCAAAATTTCGTGAAGATTGGTCCATAACTGTGGCCTGTATCGTGTTTACAAATTATAATGGACAGATGGACGGACACACATGTCTAGATCGACTCAGCTAGTCGAGATATGACGATCGGTATACTTAAAGGTGGGTCCAATAT
>NW_026878862.1:0-25206 GCF_032173495.1 Musca vetustissima | reverse complement strand
TCGGAATTTAGCGTTTGGCCATATGTAAGCAAGTTATAATAAATAATCCCCTTCCAGTCCCTCCAAATGCATAGCAGAACCTTCCTGACCGTTAGTCCTGGTTTGGCCACCGTTTGAGGTACTTCGCCGCTCTTTGACCACGATCGTTTTCGAACAGGGTTATCGTATGTGGTCCATTTCTCATCTCCAGTCACCATCCGTTTAAGAAATGGGTCTATCTGATTCCGTTTGGCCAAGGCTTGGTAGATGGAAATTCGATCCATCCCATTTTTTCTATTATTTGGTGTGGCAAACAAACATGAAGCTTCTTTTTGAATCCAGCTTTGTGTAAATGGTTTAAACAGTCGATAGTCGATTTTTAGTTCCGGGCGATGTTACGACTTTATCAAAATTTTCGATGGCCAGCCTAATGGATTTCTTTTTCCCCAACCTATTATAATGTTTTTGATATAAAATACTCAATGGAACTAAGCACACGAATTATTTCAGGAATGATTACTAATCATAAAAATTTACTGAGATGCAAATGGGAGAACAATGGGCTCAAAAGATATTCTGAATTGACTCCAAGAATTTTATTATTCACGCCTCTGAAATTGTCTCAAAAATTTTCTTACTGTAACCACTCCTCTGGAATTGCCTCAACAATGTCTTATAAAATATTCTCGCTTCTGAAGTAGTCTCAAAAAGTTATTTAAAAAATATCAACGCCTCTGAAGTTTTCGGTTTCCGAAATACTCTGAAATGGTCTCCAAAAATATTACTAAAATTATCCACGCCTTTGAAATTGTCAAAAAAATTATTCTTAAAAAAAATCGGTTGACCTCTATTCCCTATTCCATTGATGCTAAATTATTATTATTATTATATTTTTGTTTCCCCATTTTTAGTTCGTAAAACATTTTGCATAAATTATACTACCCATTATAACCGCATACCAGCCGCATCTGCCTCTCATATATTGGCTAAATTCACATTTGGCATTTTATAGCTGGTGTAGAGTTCTACGTTTTATTTACCCGAAAAATTAAACAATTTATTTAATGGAGTCCAAAAAGGAGATGTAAACAATTATGGGAGAAGTTTATTGGTAAACAATCATGCCTGCAATGTGTAGTCTAGCATTTTAAAATCGTATCGACTGAAAACTTATTTATCTTTAGATGGCTGAAGAATAATAAAATAATGTTTAATAAATTTTTAAATCTCAGAAGATTCTTCCTGGTTTACAAAATTTTCCAATCTCATTAGACAATTAATTATTCCATGCGAACAATTTTTATGGTGGGGCTACCTATTCAATCCAAGATTTCCCTCTTTCAAAGTTTAATTATATTTTGGTTACTTTTCAATTACAAAAATTAACAATATAAACTTTTTCGTGGTCGACAAGCCAACATCAACTCAACGTATCCTCATTTTTTGCCGCAATACTTCAAAAACATTGTACTATAGATTTTTCTTCCTCGCTGTTGTCCTTTAAGTCTGAAAAAGTGATTTCATGCAACTTCCAGTCATGACGAAGTGATTACAATAGCGTCTAAAGGTTACCAAGTGGAAATTCATTCTTTATTGTTTTTATTTTCTTATTTGACTTCGAAACTCCCACCAATTTCTTTTTAATTAAGACCTTGGTTAGTGTCACAACCAAAAGTACCAGTGGTTCTTTGGCCTTTAATTAAAATTAAAAACAATTATCAAGTTCTATTTTGTTTTGCTATTTAACAAGTCTTTGGGGTGTCAACAGGGTCATGTTGTGATATTTTGTTGTTGTAAAAAATACTGAAGGATCTTCAATAAGTTTTTGAACCGATTTTCAGGAAACTTAACACACATCATTCTAGATTCAATTCAGTACGCTGTGCCAAAATTTCGTGCAAATCGAGAGATATATAGGGACTTCGGTGCACCATTTACATTAAATCGGACAAAAATATATAACGGAGCTATATCTAAATCTGAACCGATTTCTCCCAATTTCAACAGGGTTCGTCCTTGTGCCAAATAAGTCACCAATGCCAAATTTCATCCAAATCGGATAATAAATGCGACCTGTACTTTGTTCACAAAAATACATGGACGGACGGACAGACGGAAATGCGTAAATCGACTCAGAAACTGATTCTAAGCATATTCTCAAAAGGAACCATGTGTCTATCTCGTTCCCCTTTACCTGTTACAAGCATATGCACAAAGACACAAAAAAATCTGCAAAAATATAATTTTCCAATTACCTCAAAAATACTTCAAAATATTCCCGCCTTACAAAATTGCTTCATAAATTGTTAACAATTCACAAGCCTTGGTAATATTCCAAAGAATATCTAGAATATATCTACGTCCCTGAATTAACCTGAAGAAAATATTCTTATATTTTCCCCGCCTCTGAAATGTTTAAATAATCTCAAATACTGAACTCACCTCCAAAAATATTCTTAAAAATATCCAAGCCTCTGAAATTGCCCTAAAAAATATTCTTAAAAATATCCACGCATCAGAATATATCCACGATTCTGAAACAACTTCAAATATATACACATCTCTGGAGTTATTTCAAAATAGCTTCTTAAAGATATTAACGCTTCTTAAATTGCCGCAAAAAAATTAAAATTCTACGCCTCTGAAATTGCCCTAAAAATATGATGTTAAATATACACCACTATGGATTGTTCCGAAATAGTCCCAACAAATTCTTAAAAAAAATCCATGACTATCTTCGAGGCATATTGAATTTCTATATAGAAATTGTGACCTATATATTTCGATTTAGCCATGTCCGTCCATCTGTTTAAATCACCATAGAGCTCTCAATATATAAGACGGAGCTTCGAAATTTTGTATATACATTGCTACTTCTCCAAGGATGTTTGGTATTGACTCCGATCCAAGACTTGGTATAGCTCTAGAGGTCTTGGAAGGCATATCTTCCTACTCAAAATGTTAATTATCCGTCGATCTTTGGGTATAGCTCCTATAGAAAGATACAGCCTCTATATAAGTACATTGATGCTCCTAGACACATTTTCAAAGCAAAACTGACTAAATGCGAGCATTACGCAGTGGCTGTAATTGGGATTCCTTTACCTTGATTGGTAAAGAACTTTTTCAGGGACCATTTTTCATATAAGTTTCTACGTAACCCCCAGGTCACGCATCATTGTTGGTATGTTCAAGGTAATGTCTCATATTTGAACCTGTGGTTTTGCTACTCATTTTCTCCTGCCAGAAATTTACTAGAGCATACGCCATCGGTAAAAATTCCGATCGATTTTAGTACTTTAGATTGTCCACCTCATGGTGGAGAGCATAAAAACTTCGACACCGTCTGATTACCGAACTTTTTACATTTTTTATTTTAGATGACCTATCTGTAATAGACATTTTTAAGGTTTTCCTTCATCTAGGATTTTATAAAGACTTCCATTCATCGAACATCTCCTTTTCCTCTGTATGTGAATCATTTTATTTGATCTTCTATTATTTTCCGTCGAAGAACAAAAGTCGCCGCAATTTCTCAAGAAAATCCCCCAAATGATCCTCAAATAACGCTAAAAGATTTATAGGTGCCAAGAAATTCCCTCAAAAATTAATTTAATTCTTGACACTTTGAATTTCTTAATCCCAGCACTGAAGGGATGAAATTTGAAAAAAAAAGAAATGAAAACGAAATCAATACTTGATAAAGGAACGTGTGGCATTTTGGGATTGAAATTATGTTACATGTCTACGGCTGCTACCTTTTAATCGATTTATCACCTTCAATCAACAGCTATGGGGAAACTGGTGGGAGAGGTGGTAGAGGGGGGAGTCGTGTGGTTTTTCAGAAAAATGGAATTGTATATATTTTATGTGGGAGGGTTATAAACAAAATACCTTACAGTATACAATAAAAAATAATAGTATCAAAGAATGGATATGTTCATATGTAAATATACGTGTATGTATATTTTTATAGTAAAGGTGAAAGTGTATATTTATATTACAGTTGCAATCTCCGACAAAAAAAATGTTGGTGGCAATCACGACCCTTGCACCCTCCAAAACCTCAAAAGAAAACCACACACTTTCCAAGAAAATTTTTGGATAATCAAGGGGGGGAGGTAGTGAGAAAAAAATCTATGGCACACTTGTAATCATTATCCCCTCGCCTCATATACCACAAAAAATAACACCACCAACAACAATAACAAAATAGAAACAGTGAAAAGAAAAACAATCTTCTTTTTCTTCTACGCCATGGAAAAACAAATCTCATCGTATAAATACACAAGCCAACAAATGGAAAATCTACCGACACACAAAGAACTTGTTGATGGAAATTTAAAAGAACACCCCAGACAAGGAATGAACTCATCAGATTTGATTGTCTTGGCACCATTGTTGCATTGTGGATCATTAGTCTAGCTGTGTGTGAGTGTGTGTGCAACAAAAATCGGCTTACTTTGTTGCAGCACACGCTCTCTGTCAGCCAATGGGTTGGGTGAGTATTTCATGTATTAGACAGATCGACAACATGTTCGGTAGCCAAATGGGATTCAAAATAAAAGGATACAATTACTTGGAACACGAGATCGATAAATAAATAAATTGTCGATATTTAGAGGGAATTTGAATAAATTTGTAAATTTTGAGTTTTTTTTTGGGAGGGGAGACTCAAATTTTAATCATAATCAGCAATTTTTGGGAACGTGTCTATTTTTTTGTATGGAATAAATATTGAAATGTTTATTTGAAATTTAATATACCTACAAACATATCAAGGGGATATGTTAGTTTTACCACAAATTTCAATATTTAGTTTTAAATTTCATACAATTGAATTCAATTTAACAAAGTTCGCAAAAAAATGACACAGATAACGCTAGAGATTTTTTCTTCAAAATCGTTATTTTTTTAACTTAAATATTTTTGCATAAAATATATATTGTCACGAAACTATTATTTTCAAAATTGAACTCAATATAAAAAAATCTTATGACACTCACCACCATATTAGCCTCCTCACTAAGCCTCACAAACACATACCCCTTTGCTTTTAAAGGCAAAACAAATCCTAACCCCAAAAAAATGCAGTTGAAAACAACAGATGCCTCCCCCCGTTAAAGCCAACTTGTTGCATTAAATGTCCTGTTTTGTTGTTAGTCTTTTTTCTGTCGTTCTGTGCCCTCTGTCAAATTCTCTTGTCTTTTGTTTATATACAACAAAGACACACACAGCCCCCACTTGTCAACACCAAAAGGATTGAACTTGAACTTATGTCTGCAGTTTTCAAAATGACATCCACCATATATCCTTCAGTGGAAATGTGGAGGGGTGGTGGTGGGCGAAGTAATCGGCACAAAAAAAGTGCAATGCCATCCCAACAACAACAAACCATAAAAAGCGGAAAAACAGACGTCCCCCCATTCAGTAAATACTTTGAACCACAAGTCATGTTGGTCATATGGACTGCATCATCATGGATGTAAATGAGTGTTCAACGACATAAATGGGAACTTCAAAGAGGGATATAGCAATTTTAGGTAGAGCTTTTATAGGAAAAACTGAGAAAATATAATACAAAAATTTTGTCTATTTGTAAAATACATGGGAGTGTTGGACCTAAAAAATCCACATTTATTCTGGCAGTCTTGGAAAAATAAATCTGATAAGAATTCGCGACTATTGAATTATTAGCCTTTCAGTGCATGAAACACATTGTTAAATGTTTTTAACGATACTATTTTTTAAACCTATGCTAGGAAATTGTTTTAAAAATTGACATTTAAGGGAACCCCCCCATTCTCGGAAGAAAAATAATTTACCAAAATTTGTTGTTGTTTTTTGGGTTCAAAGAAAAGTCCATATTTTCGATGGCGGGCATGATAACTCCTCACTGGAACATCGGAATCCGAAAATTCCAACTGTGTTAGAAAGAGGACATGTCTGGAAAGAGGACATGTCTGGCTAGGATTAGGATTATAGACTTCGCACAACAATTAACAAAATGGCGGAACTTTGAAAAAAATTTTTGGAAAATCGCCTATTTTTTACCACAAACTAAGTTAAAAAAATAAGGAAGATCTTCACCGATTGGCTTTATCCTAGTTCATACAAGAGCTACACACTCCCAGACAAACGTGTCAAAATTCGAAAACGATTGTATTATTAGTTTTTGAGTTATCGTGCCGGCCATTCGTTTTGAGAAAAACGCGTTTATAGTTTGAGAAGCCCTTTAGCCGTCACTTGATGCTGACACAATAAATCGGCTATATCTTCAAGAGTTCTTGAGATTTTCACATGAAATTTTGTAGGAACATTCTAGAATTAGAGTAGATTCGAATTAAATCAAAAAAAAAAAAAAAAATTTGACACCTTAAATGGGCTTAAAAAATATATTTTTTTAACTATGTCATGAAATATTTTCTTAAAAATCGAAAATTCGGCAATAAAATCCGCGCTTGTCATTTTAAAATATTCCCAAAGAAATTCATGAAAGAAAAGGTTTAAAGGAAATTAAAAATATATTTTTTGCACATTGTTAAAATGTCCATCTCAAAAATGTATTCCAGAAATATCAACACTGAAAAATTATACAAACAAAACTTTTCCTAAAAATGTTTTAAAAAATCTACGCCTTGATATTCCTTTAAAAAATATTTTAGAAAAAAATATTTGAAAAACCTACACCTTAATCCTCGAAAAGTATTTTTAATTATATTTTCAATTAACAATTATATTTCCCTAAAAATATGTTTAAAAAAAGATTCATTGATATTTTTTGAAAAAAAAATATTTTTAAAATCCTTGCCTTGAACCCCTTAAGAATGTATTATAAAAAAATCACGTCGTAAACAAATACTTAAAAATTCTCTTTCAAATACTTGTCTTGATATCCCTTTAAAAAAATCAAAAAAATATTCTGAAAAATTCTCTTCTCGAAAGAAATACTTTAAAAAAATCACGACACTATAAGTTTTAGTAAGCAGAAATATCAATGCGTCAATAAAATCGACATTGCTGTCTCTCTTAAAAAATCCAATCCTATATATTTTAGAAATTGAACCCTTGATATTTTTCCAAAAAATAGTAAAAATGTTTTCATGTTCGGTATTATGTCTTTGTGCAATTGTTTGTACCTGGCAAAAGGAAACGAGATTTCTAAGTCGATTTATGCATTTCCGTCCGTCCGTCTGTCTGCCCATGTTAAATTGTAAACAAAGTACAGGTCGCAGTTATGATCGAAATTGGATGAAATTTGACATATGCCACTTATTGGCCCCAAGGACGATCCCCATTGAAATTGGGAAAAAATCGGTTCTGATTTAGATATAGCTCCCATATATTTTTTCATCCGATTTAATGTAAATGGTGCACCAAAGTCCATATATATCTTTCGATTTGCACAAAATTTGGCATAGAGTACTGAATTATCTCTAGAATGATGTGTATTAAGTTTAGTGAAAATCGGTTTATATTTAGATATAGCTCCCATATATATTTTCGTTCCAACCTGAATCGATTTTATGGTGCATGGTGCACCAAAGTCCCTATATATCTTTCGATTTGCACGAAATTTGTCACAGAGTACTGAATTAGCTCTAGAATGATGTGTATTAAATTTCCTGCAAATCAGTTCTGATTTACATATAGCTCCCATATATATTTTCGTCCGATTGAAGGTAAATGGTGTGCCAAAGTCCCTATATAACTTTCGATGTGCACCAAATTTGGCATAGCGTACTGAATTAAGTCTAGAATGACGTATGTTATGTTTCGTAAAAATCGGTTCAGATTTAGATATAGGTCCCATATATATTTTCGTCCGATTTATTGTAAATGATGCATTTAAGCCACTATATATATCATTCGATTGCCACAGCGTAATGAATTAGATCTAGAATTATGTGTGTTAAGTTTCCAATAAAAAAACCCACTCCTTGGATGATGATTAAAAATAATTATTTTTTAAAAAATCCTCGCCTTTGTTGATAATTGAATTTGTATTAAAAAATCCACACCTTAGGTGATGGTTGAAAAAATATTTTTAACAAAATCCAAAATCGATGTAGATATTTATTATGATCAAGCATTTATATAATTTATGGATGATTATTTCGAGGTGTTATAAACCAAAGGATAAATTTAATATGCACTTGACCTTATCATATAGGGTACAGTTAAATTGCCTATTACTGCTTGACTAGGGCCAAAGTGCAATTTCTTTACTGTTTATATTCAGAACTGCCTTTGCATTTAAGTTTTCTTGTAAACATTGTTCGGATGTACGTGGCAGCCAGATGAATCTCTTTAAATCAATCAATTATGATTTAAAACACCAGATGATGACAGTTTTAAATGGGGAGAAAAGAAAATGGAATTGATTTCATTGTAAGGGATAACATTTAGGAGATCATGAAATTGTATAAAACTTATGAGGAATGTGCATTGGAATTGAAAATATACACAGTTGAATCATTTTTTTTTTTTAAATTTGACTTCATATCGCCTTTCTATCAAATAGTTAAAATTTCCTTAACAAATTGAAAAATATAATAATATTTATAGCAAAAAATATATTATAGTTTATATAAAAAACAAATTGGGCTAGGACCTTGAACATATGTTCCCATATTTCTATGGGAACTATACGGAAACATGGACATGTATTTAAACTGTACTCTGAAAATCGTATTACCACTTCTTAATGTTGAAGGCTTAAAAACATATTTAAAAAAAATCTGCACATTGCTTTGGCATAAAAAAATATTTTTTAAGAAATTCACGCCCTGATTGTGGCTTAAAAAATATTTTTTTTTAATCCACGCTTGTTTGTGGTTTGAAAGAATATTATTTGAAAAACTCACGCTTTATTTTGTTTTAAAATATTAATTTTCAATCCACACATTTTTTGTGCTGAAAAAAAAAAATTTAAAAAAATATATTATAGTTTATATAAATTTATATAGTTTATATAAAAATATTTATTTATGTATAATTACATCGTATTATATCCACTCCTCTAATAAAATATTCTCTTCTATTTTCTTTCTTTCTAGGTAAGTCAATTTTGTGTAATTTTTTTACCCAATACCAATTAAGGCCATTGTAAGTAACACGATTTTTCTATAACGACATTAATTAATTAATTGTTATAATTATTTTGGTAAAATATTTTGAGAACCATCTAATTAGACAAAAATACTTCATAAAAAATATTCCCAATTATTTAACAGATGCTAGTCAATAAACAATCCCATCATTAAACCGTTTTCATATAAATGAATCCTTTTTCCATAAAGAGTTCATTTCTAGCCTTTGAGACCTTGTTAAAATGTTCCACTTGATAACAGTTATAATTTAAATAAATTAAAATTACAAAAAAAATATTTTCGTTTTCCAAAGAAATAGAAACCCTCATTATATAATATCGCTCATTATTATATTTTGACTTTTTTCGGTTGAAGGTAGTAGGAAAAAGTTTCCATTTTTTGTATTGTTTCGAAATAATGAATTTTTCACTTCTTTGACTTCATAAGAAGGAGTTAACAAAAGGACATCACACTCAAGGAGAAAAAACAAAAAAAAAATAAATAAACGCAAATAAAAAATTTCATTGTTAAATAAAATGAAAACAAATCAAAAACTGGCGAAATGAGGAAAAAAATTTCCCCTTTTCACGAAGTATTCAAAATAATATTTGTCAAACGGAAAAAGATATTCGGGAAAGGAAAAACAAATGAAAATATTAAATCACTGAAGCATAAAAACAGGATGATAATAATAATGAAGGCAAATATATACAGAGAAACCCCATAGAAACAAACAGACAATAACGAAGGAGCAAAGCTAAAATAAATGGAAATAACTCTCAATAAAATAACTTCATGATATTACGTCTTGCGCGAATGTCAAAAAATCTGAAAAAGGAAACTCATTGAACAATGTCTTTAAATAAATATTCAGTGACAATATTATTTTTCTTTTCTTTGGAAATAAATCCCTTTTTCGCTTGATATTACAAGAAACAAATATTTTAAAGCACACTTTTCCAGCACTTTGATTATGTTACACTCTACCACACCTTATACCCTCCCCCACGCGACAAATACCCCAACGAAAATGTGAAAATATGTTCTCAAAAATAAAATTTTTCAACTTGACTGCATTAATCCTTAACGCACTGCCAGCAGGTGTTTGGGTTCAAGATTTTTTTCAACGTTTGTTATCCTTGTGGTTTGAAGTGGTAACCAACGCCAGCTCGTTTTCCTCTCTTTTTTTGTTGCAATATAATTTTCTTTAAGGAGTCTGCAGTATTTTTTTTTCAAATATAACAAGGATCCAATATCAAATGCTGGTTATTGTCCTTAAAAAGAGAAAGTGAAAGTTTCGTTTCAATTTCAAGTACAAATTTGAGATTTTAAATCAAAATAATTCAATGCCAATTTATGATAAGAAAGCGAAACTGATTTATTTGTCTGGATTTTATGGTTGAGCAATTTTTTAAGAGTGGTGATTTAATTTGTAAATTGAATAACATGAAATAGATTTGTTAGTAATAAAAGAAAATTAAAAATTTATATATTTTTAAATAATAGATTTTAAAAAATAAATACATATTAAAAAAATTAAAGAGGGATTAAAGTTCTTACGTGTTGAAATTTTTATACACTCCACCATGAGGTGGGTACTTAATGGTCAACTGTTGCCAGAAGCAAAGGAACAAACTGCAGACATTCAGGTTGAAAACAAATTGGGCTAGGACCTTGAACATATATTCCTATATTTCTATGGGAACTATACAGAAACATGGACATGTATTTAAACTGTTCTCTGAAAATCGTATTACCACTTCTTAATGTTGAAGGCTTAAAAACATATTTAAAAAAAAAAATCCGCACCTTGCTTTGGCTTAAAAAAATATTTTTTAAGAAATTCACGCCCTGATTGTGGCTTAAAAAATATTTTTTTAATCCACGCATTGTTTGTGGTTGGGAAGAATATTATTTGAAAAACTCACGCTTTGTTTGGTTTTAAAATATTCATTTTCAATCCACACATTTTTTGTACTGAAAAAAAAATTCAAATCCTTGCCTGGTTTGTGATGAAAAAATATATATTTTTATACCCTTCACCACACAGTGGTACAGGGTATTATGTCTTTGTGCATATGTTTGTAATAGGCAAAAGGAATCGAGATAGACCCATGGTTCCTTTTGAGAATATGCATAGAATCACATTCTGAGTCGAATGTCTGTCCGTCCATGTATTTTTGTGAGCAAAGTACAGGTCGCATTTATGATCCGGATTGCACGAAATTTGGCACAGCCCATTGGTTTGGCCCAAGGACGAACCCTATTGAAATTGGAGAAAATCGGTTCGGATTTAGATTCAGCTCCCATATACATTTTCGTCCGATCTTAGGTAAATGGTGCACCAAAGTCCCTGAAAATCATTGGATATGCACGAATTTTGGCATAGCGTACTAAATTAAGTCGAAAATGACGTGTGCTGAATTTCGGGAAAATCGGTTCAGATTTAGATATAGCTCCCATATATAGATTCGCCCGATTTTAGTTAAATGTTCTATAAAAGTCCCAAAATCGTTTGATTTTTTACGAATTTTGGTATAGCGTACTGAATTAAGTGTAGAATGATGTGTGTTAAGTTTCGTGAAAATCTGCTCAGATATATAGTTTCGCCCGATTTTAGGTAAATGGTGGACCCAAGTCCCTGGAAATCATTAGATTTGCATAAATTTCGTCCTAGCGTATTCAATTATGTCTAGAATGACGTGTGCTAAGTTTCGTTAAAATCGGTTCAGATTTCGATATAGCTCCCTTATATAGCTTCAGCCGATTTTAGGTAAATGGTGCGCCAAAGTCCCTGCAAATATTTTGATTTGCACGAATTTTGGTATAGCGTACTGAATTACGTCTAGAATAATATGTGCAAAGTTTCGTGAAAATCGGTTCAGATTTATATATTTTCGTCCCATTTTATGTAAATGCAGCACCAAAGCCCACAATATCTTTAGATTTTGGTATAGCGTACTGAAATACGTCTAGAATGATGTGTGCAAAGTTTCGTGAAAATCAGATCAGATTTACAAACACCTCCTATATTCGTACGATTTTAAGTAAATGGTGCACTAAAGACCCCTAGATAGGTTGATCGACTCAACGTACTGAAGTTATTATAAATTAATCTCTGGCAAGTTTCCTTGAAATCGGTTCAGATATAGTATAGCTTCCATATATAATTTCGACTTATTCATGTTTATTGTGCACCAAATAATCAATGGGTTTTTGATTGAGATTAAATTATAAACTGTTCAGTGTACCGTAAAACGTGTGTCAAGTTTGCTTTAAATCGATTTACAAAATTTACCATAGGTTGCATAATGACATGTGTGGGAATTGATGTTAGTCGGTTTAGATATAGATAAAGATCACATATTTAAGTTTGTTCAATTTAATGTCAATGTTCCTTCGAAAAGGCAACTTGTTTTAGAATACATATGTAGAATATACCCAAAGTGGTGAATGGTATCATATAGTCGGCCCAGTCCGACTTTACTACTTTCCATACTGGTTTAAATACTCGCCTTGTTTAAAAAAATCCACCCGTTGTTTGTGGCTTGAAAAAAAGATATTTTAAAAAAATCCACGCCATGTTTTGTGTTGAAAAAATATTGAAAAAATATTTTTCTTAAATCCAAGCCTTATTTGTGGTTTGAAAACATATTTTTTCTAAATCTACGCCTTGTTTGTGGCTTGAAAAAAATGTTGTTTGTGGCTTCAACTTTTTTTTAAATTCAAGCCACAAACAGGCTTGAAAAAATATTTTTTATATCCAGGCCTTATTTGCTTTAAAAATATTAAAAAAAAATCCACGACTTGTTTGTGTCTTGAAAAAATATGTTTAAAAAATCGACGAATTATTTGTGGCCTTAAACATATTTTTTAAAAAATCCAAAAAAAAAAAAAAATCCCACTATCCCTTTTTAACAGCCTGGGAAATTTTTCGACAACTACCTGGGAAAATCATTGACAATTCCAACTATAGTATACCTTGAAAAATAAATTATTGAAACAAAAAAATCTTTACTTAAAATTCTACACGTTCTTGGAATTTTATCCCAATTTATTCCAAATGTAATAAATTCAATGTCAATGTAATTGGACTGACGATTGAACAACAACAAATACTCAATTAATTAAGAACTCAAAATCTGAACTTAATTAAGTCGACCTAACATGTTAACTGTCATATATTTTAAAACACATTTTTTTAAATAGTGGCCCTTAAAGTTTTACAACCTTTTTTTTTAAATAAAATAATTACATTTTAGTTAATACTAAAATAGTCAGAAAGAGTTAAACCATGTTTTATGTCAAAACTCTAAAAATTCCCTTTCTTATGGAATTAAAGAAACAAAGACAATAACATAACACAGATTAAATTCTCGGAAGAAAAATTTAAAAGAAAAACTAAAAACAGATAAAAATAAAAAAATGTCAACTTTCAATGGTGGTGGTTGCTTGGTAAGTCGGCCCTCATCTAGGTGCTCCCCCCCTCAATAAAACTACTAATAACAATATCAACAAATTCAAAAGAATTTGAACTAATAAATTTCCCCAACAATGTAAAACACTAAAATTGTTTTTGTTGAAATTGCCCTGCTAAGATAGATAAAAATCGGTGGGAGCATAAATGATCAAATTACTTAAATTTTTTAACAATAAAAATCACAAATTAGAGATAGGAAGAAAGAAAATTTATGACACTGCAGCGAAGTTCAGGGCACACAAACAAAAAAAAAATTCAATTTTCCTCCCGAAATAAAAACAAAAAACAATCGATTCGAATCGACTCGAAATTGTAAGACTATTGTAAGATCTACAAGATTTAACAACTTTATTATCAATCAAAGCTTGTAACACAACATGGATTTGTATTAAGCAAAGACAAAAGGGCCCAACTGGATTCCATGTCCAAAATGTGGAATGTTACAACATACACACACGCACCACGGTCCATGCATTTACATGTTTTCTTCTTTAGGGCCTAGTCGCTCCTCACGCCTAGATGAGTGACCCCATCATTGAATGGATGGCTGGCTGTTTTATCTCTTGTTAATATCACCATAAATTAATGCAAATGTTCACTTGGCCATAATCACGCTCCAGTGTGTGTGTTTTTGTGTGTCGGAGTGCCCGCTTTCGGCTTTGATTTGATTCGAGATTAAGAAAACAGTCAAACCAGATAAACACCTTCTTTCCACAGATAAACAATATTCCACCACCTCTGGTCTTGTAATCTTTGATTTTTGGCTTTTCGGCCGTCAAAGGGGCAAGCAATCAATGATTTCATTGATGATGGTCAGTCGTCATTGAGGAGAGGAGATTTACGTCTGTCTGTCTGTCCGCCTGTATGCGTGCTTCCAGCCAAATGAAATGTAAATACTCATTACAGTTGCAGTCTCTAATGATGCGCCGTCGTTGATGCTGTCAGCTATGGTGGTCAGCGCATTTAAGAATTGTAAAATATTTCTGTCCAGCTGTTTTATGACCAAAGGGTTACCTCCCGTTTTTTCATTGATACTCCACGAAACTCCATGGTAAAATTATGACAATAATAAATTATTGGTTATGTTTTTTTCCTTTGTTACTTTTACACGGTTTAAGGTGTGTTCGATTGGACAGTAAACGAAAAATATAATAGTTTTTTGGGAAATAAAAAATTCATGTTAAGTATGTGAAAATAAAACCCAAGCCTAATGAGAAGCAGCTACTGAGGAAATGCTTTTATGAATCATTCGTAATGCGCAGATTTTTTGAAAAATATTTTTTCCAACCTTTAACTAAGGTGGAATTTTTTCCAATTTATTTATTTATATATATTTTTTTGTCTAGACATTATTTTCGACTATATGAACTGAGATTTTTAAGAAAATATTTTGTTTATCCTTACCTTATAGGGAATTTTTAAATATTTTTCATATTTTTTAAAGCGTATATCAAAGCTTTGTGTGAATTAAAAAAAATTGGAATTTGGATTTTGTAAATTTTCAAAAATATTTTGTTCAAAAGTAGTTTTGTTGTAGTCAAAAAATATTTTTAGAATATTTTTTTTTTAATTTGTATTACCCAAATATATTTTTTCAAGATTATAGCACAGTGTGGAATTTTAAAAAAATTAAGACCATAACAAAGCCTCTGTTTATCGATCTTAAAAAAATACAACAACTTAGTGTGGCGTGTCTTTTTAAAAAATATTTTTTTTAAAAAAATATGAGGCTTGGATTAAAAAAAAAATCCAAAATCTTAGTGAAGCGTGGATTTAAAAAAAATAAGGAATTATCGAAGCGTGGATGTTGAAAAATATTTTTTTAAATGTTTTTTCAAGATATTATCGATGGATGAATTTTTTAAGAAATATTTGTTTCAAGATCTTAGTAAAGCGTGGAGGTTAAAAAAATATGTTGTTTTTGCAAAATAGTCAGGCTGAATCCCAGTTTGTTGTTTTTATAAAAAAACAACTATATATTAGTGGGGAATGTATGGCATTGTTCGCCGAGGGGTAAGGCACGGAAGACTATAGTTTCGGATCTGGCCACTTAA
Organism: Musca vetustissima; assembly: GCF_032173495.1. Classification (NCBI taxonomy): domain Eukaryota; kingdom Metazoa; phylum Arthropoda; class Insecta; order Diptera; family Muscidae; genus Musca; species Musca vetustissima. Next base: position 9,601 of record NW_026878862.1, on the reverse strand, counting down.
CCATAGATTTTTTAAAAATATTTTTTCAAAACATTTTTTTTTGGATTTTTTATACCCCCCACCATAGTATGGAGGGTATATTAATTTTGTCATTCCGTTTGTAACTCATCGAAATATTAATTTCCGACCCTATAAAGTATATATATTCTTGATCAGGGTAAAATTCTAAGTCGGTCTAGCCATGTCCGTCCCTTCATCTGTTGTAATAACGCTACCTTCTGAAGGAATTGAGATAGGGTGCTGAAATTTAGCATAGGGTTGTCTTTTGTCTACATGCAGGTCAAGTTCGAAGTTCGGTCCACGTTTAGGCATAGCTCCCATATAAAGGTATCCCCAATTTTCGGTATTTTGGGATTCTTGACCGTGTTTTTCAACCGAATTCGCTGATATTTGGTACGTTGCAACGCGTTGGGTTCTTTTTCTGGTAGCCCCCATATAACGGCAACATCCAATTTTCAGTATTTTGGGGTTCTTGATCGTATTTTTACATCGAATTGGCTGTAATTTAGTATTTTGAGTTCATAATAGGTACCAAATTTCTCCACAAAAAATTATGAATATAGGTCCATTTTTTCGGGTAGCCCCCACATAAGGGTAATATTCGGTATTTTGGGGTTCTTGAGCGCGTTTTTCAACCAAATTCGCAATTTGGTATTTTGTAGTCGTATATGGTAACAAATCTCCCTACCAAACATTATTTATATTCGCCCCCCTTTTTGGGGTACTCCCCATATAACCCCCTTTTTATATTAAAATAGTTATCTAATTTGTTCCGCGTTTTGGGTTTGGTTCTAAGAGTCTGTCATAATCATTTAACCTGCGGAGGATATCGAGATAAAGCTAGAACGTAAGGTTCGATAATGAACTAAAACCCGCATTTAGGCCTAGCACCTGTGTGGGAGGTATCAGAAGGAGTGGACCGATAGTACACATCTTCGAACCTGAACTAAGTTTGGAAGAAATTGTAGAGATGTCGGTATAGGTCCACTTTTTGGTATTTTCCCTATATTTTCATTTCAAGTACCTGTCAGTATATCTATGTTGGAGGGTATCCAAAGTTCGGCCCGGCCGAACTTACCGCTTGTTCACATGTTTAAAAAATATTTTTTTCAAGCTCGCATTTCGGATTTTTTACAAATATTTCTCTTTTAAGAAACAATTTTTTTCAGTCTTAACAAAAAGTAGATTAAAAGTTCAACACTATGGCAAAACATGTATTAAAAAAATTCTGAGGCTATAGCGAAGCTTGGGTTTTTAAAAACATTTTTTGAGCATAGTAATTTGTAAAAAAAAATTTAAAAATATATATTTTTTGACAAAAGCAACTAATAAATTTCCTTGCATGTTTATATTCCGGCTTCGATGCTCAGCCAGTACAAGCCTAACCACTGTTAATCTTGTGAAAACAACAACATTTTATGCGCCACCGATTTGGGAGGGGGTAATAATTTCCAAACAAAAAAGATTAATAGTTTTTAAGACTGTAATTGACTGACAATCGTGAACAATTAATTTGACTGGTTTTGAAATATTTTGAATGAAAAAAAAAATATTTTCATGATGGATAGCATTCAATGAAATCATTAACAAGTTGCCAAATAGTAATTTGAGAGGGTGTGAAAAGAGGTAACATTTAAAACAGTCTAACAAATGAAACGGGAAGGGTTACTTTCCTTTAATAAAATTCCTCTAACAAATTTTGTTTTTCTAAAAATAAAATATTTGAAACTTTATTTAAGAAATCTCCAACATTTTATTTGACAAAGTTAAATAAATATAATATTGAAATAAATTCTTACCCCAAGAGGGTTGATTTCAATTGTTCCGTCTCGAAGGGAAAGGTCAAGTTTGATAAGCAAAACAAAATCAAAACAATTCTCGAAATTACATTTGTGTATTTACCTCAAAAAACATAAGTAAATTAAAATTGAAATATATTTTTTGTCGAACAGAAACAATTTCAAACCCAAATACCTTAAAAGGTAGACTTTTAAGGTCAAACTCTCCAAGGCTCTAATGGGGTTGTTTGCCAAAAGCATTTAAACGGAAGTTTATGTGTCGCTTTAACAACAACAACAATGCCAATTGAACCATAATAAATACAAATTTTATAAAATAAGGGGGTTGCTTGGCATAAAAATGCATACTTTAAATATTTTTCAAAATATTTTACACAAAAATTAAATTAAAACAAAATAACTCACAGCAGCAAGAGTAATGATGAACCTGGCTGTATTGAAATACCACAAGATGTATGAAAACAATTGTGGGCGGGTTATTAAAACAAGGGCCACCACATTTTTATATATTCTCGTATATAAAATTGTGCACGTGTCCTTTAAGGATCGTTGCGATTTTTTTGTGTGTGGTGTGAGTTAGCGGTAACAACAAAATATGAACCACACACACACAGTTCCACTAATGATGATGATGGTGGTGATGGTTTTGTAGAGATAACGAATATTTTCCAATTTAAATTGTCTAGCCAACGAATGAACAAACCTTTTTGTCCACAAAACGTGATTTGAATTTTTGTTATGTATGGAATTTTTTTGTTTTCTAATGAAAAACTTTAGTAATTTAGAAAAAAAAAACTATATTCGACATTCTTTAATAAACAGAAATTTATTAAATGTGAAATTTAGATATCTCAAAAATAAATTTGAAGAACTTATGCATTGTTAAGGAAGTTTAAAAAAAATCCGACCATTACCAAAGCGAATATATTTAAAAAATATATTTGCTCCAAACATTCGGATTTTTTAATGCTTGAACTTATTATTATTTTTTTTAATTGGCTGTAATTTTACATATATGATTAAAAATGGGTAAAAATTTTTCCACAAAAATTGTCTATATTAGGCTAAGTTTCCACATATAATGCTACCCTCCCCTATATAGGTATTCTGATGAGCCTAGGAGCATTTTCCAACCGAACAGATTATTTATTAGCATTAAGAAGTGGTTGTGATTCGATATTCTGATACGTTGGTGTGTAATCATTTTTCAACATAAGTCCATGTTTCTACATAGCGCTATTAAAAGGACGAGCGACTTTTTCGGTATATTCAAGTTACTAGCCAAAATTTCGAACCTGATTGTTTGTAGTATGGTATTTCGTTTTTCTCTTCACAGCACATTACCAAGACAAACCACTATGCAAAAGTATCGATCGATTATAGGGAATTTGAATGACCACCTCATGGTGGAGCAAATAAAAAGTTCTGTCGCGAACCTAATGACGTTTTTACATGTTTTCATTGTTTGCAGGCATGTTTTCCAATAGAATTGGCTCTAGTTTGATATTTTGAGTTCCCATTGGGTAGCAAATCGTCCAACAATAATTACAGATATCCGACGATCTTTTGGTATATATCCCATATAAAAGTCCACCCCTTTGTAGGTATTTTGAGGGTCCATTGCGAATTTTCCTACCAAAATTGCCGTATTTTAGAATTAGAATTACGAATTAGTGTCTGTAGTTGAACATTCGAGACCTATATAGCACACTTATAAAGGTTATACATCAGACTCAAGGGCATATCCCAATTCTCCAACCTGAGTCTCTGTAGTTCGGTATTCTCCTGGGGTTATGCAATACTTTTTTATGACATCTTTGCCATTTTAAAGGTAACTTCATAATGCCTCTTTCATAGAAGTCCTGCTCTCTATTTCCAAAAAAACTCTATTAGTCGATGTTCATAATCCTCCCTATATACCATTTTTTTATCATTAAAGAAATTTAGCAATGCAAGAAAAATATGATAATCGCTTGGTACGAAGTTCGGACTGTATGACGAATGCATTAAAACTTCGCAACCAAGCTCCCGAAGTTTCTGGCGAGTCACTGTGGATGTGTGTGGCCTAGCGTTGTCCTGGTGAAACACGACACCTCTCCTGTTGGCCAACTCTGGCCGTTTCTGGACAATTGTAAATGGTTTAAACCAGTTTTATGGTCGATTTTTAGCTCCCGATCGATGTTACGACTGCTAACATGCCGGTCAACTTCGATCATTTTTTCGACATTTTCGTCGACCGCCCAACCTTTGCGAGGTGCATCTTTAACATCAAAAATTCCTGAACGGAATCTACGAAAACAAAATTGCACATAATTGGCTCTTACAATATCGGAACCATAAACACCATTCACAATTTTAGCCGCCTGACTTGCATACCGAATGCACCGAATTTTCTCTTTATTCATTTCCATTTTAAACACCCTGTAAATCACAACTGAATGGACCAAAAAAAAACATCAAAATAACATTTTAAGTGATTATTTATACTCTTTCGAGTCGAGCTTCATGATCTAAATTTTACAATGAAAAGGAAAGCTACGTACGCACCATTATGCGACGCGTTTCGCCGTTGGTTAAACGGCTCATCAGGCATATTGGGCTATGTGGCTTTACAAAGGTCGTACATTGATAACTTGTATTTATTCCGCCCTGATGCGAAACTCCTGGCTTTCCTTTTCATTGCAAAATGTAGATCATCAAGCTCGGCTCGAAAAAGTATAAATAATCACTTAAAATCACTTTCAAAATGATCACAAAAATTCAAATAACAAACATCAAAATAATATTTTTACTGCAAAATGTCACCATTCCAACGAGCATAAATCTGAAATAGTGTGATCGATACTTTACGAGGAATCCATCAGTACAGCCATCTGGCGAAAAAATAATGGATTTCTTTTTCTCCACCCTAATATGATCATTGGAGTTCTTCCTGCTAATTTGATCTTATGCTTATGTTCAACACGATAGCTATTCCTATTTAGGGTATAATTGGGTGCTTGGCTCATTTTCCAACCAAAGTGGCTATTCTGATCACTTTGAGTATTTTGGACGACGAAGGGTATGGAAATTTGGCCAGGCTGAACTTAACGACCTTTTTGCAACCTAGTTTTCTCTAAATTAATATTTTAGATTCCGGTAGCGTTGTAGATTTATTTGGGATGGCATTGTTCACCAAGTGGTAAGGCAGTTCCCTTAGTTTTTTGTTGGGGATATTCTCCCATTTTGTGGCAAATCTTCCGGTATGCTCACGGTTCTAGGTCATTTTTCCAACCTGGTTCTACATATGGCATTATGTTTATTCAGTTAAATTCATGATAGAAATTTACCATGGCATTGCATTCATATAAAAATCCCTATCGATGTTAGGTATTTTGAATATCCATTTCATGGTGGAAGGTATACGAAGATCGGCCCAACCGATTTTACTTGTTTTAAATAGGTTCTTCCAACATTAACTATGCGTGGATACTTATAAAAATATTTTCTTCAAACAGCATTGATTTTTCAAAAATATTTTTTCATTGTAAAAATAAAACGCAAACAGTTTTCTTTAGACTTTTTCCATTCCATAGAATTTGTTCTGAAAATTCTTTACTACAATTCTTTCCGTATAATCCTCTTTCTGTATCCTTATTTTCCCAAGAGATATTTTCTTCTCTCCTTTCCTCTATTACCAAGTATTTTTTTCGATATAAAAAATTATGCTCAGTTACTGACGATATTTTTTTTTAAATGCCTCGTTTACGAAGAATTTATTATATTTTTTTCATAATGTATATATAAAAATACATCAGTTTCTCTAATTTGTTTTATAGAATTCACTTTCTTATATTGTCTCAAAAGGATACATTTAATCTCCCCCAATAGATTTTGGTTTGTTTATATACCAACACTTTTTGTGTCAAGTAAAATTTTAACACCTTCCACTAGCCAGCCGGAACACGGAGAATAATTAAACACCCTTTTCCCCAAGAGCACACGTACACACACGCACACCTTCGCTAGTTCGTAGACCTTGCAAACATTCAAACTCCAAACAAAGCAAACAAACATCATCAGCAAGAACAACAACACCAATAGCAACAGCAGCCTATACTGAAAGTGACATAGTAAATATTTACTTAAAATTAGTGCCAAGTATATTGTAGTACCTCTTTCTTCTCGTTCAGTCATTGTACGTACATATATAGGATAATACAAAAGCAGTCGATTACACGCATACACACAGGTTCATGTACATACCCATCCACACACATGTGTGTGTTTACCTGTACGCATGCAATTCATTGAGTCACCCATACGTTTGTTCGTTCATTTATTCATCATTCATTGAGTCCTTATGTGAAAGTCCTTGTTGTCATGTTGTTGTTGTTAACATTAGCTCTTGTTCTCATATGTGTTTGTTGGCAGAACCTCTTAAATGAAGCTGCTGCTTGCTGCTTGTACATGTTTGACAAATTATACACTTCGTCATCACGATGATGACGATGTCTCCTCATGATGGATTCTCCATATATTGTATCAGGACAAGGATATGTTTGATTATGTTGGTGTAAAAACATTCATTCATTTATGTGATTTCATCCATTCATTGCACGTTTGTTCGTTCGGATACTGGTTTATTATCTTTTGAAAGTGAATGTTTGTTTATCTCCCGTATTGAGAGGCTGAGAAGGAGAGTCGGCAGAAAAAAGGCAATCGATTTCTTTTGAAAAACAAAAGTTTTTGGAAAACAAAGGTAAATATCCAAAAATTCTTTGCAAAACACCATCTTTTGTTTTGTTCGAGCTGATTAGCCTAATTTTTTGCAGTGCCTTGAATGGGGATATAAATTAGCAAAAGGATTATTTTTTAACAGCCAATAATGCTTCTTCTTATGACGTACATATATAGCGATGAAGCAGAGAATAAATTATTATAAATTATTTAAGGGACTTTGATAACAGACTACTTGATTAAAGCCGGAAAAATATGAAATATAGTTAAGATAGGTGATAAGTTCAATAGGAGACTGATAGCTACAAGCTACTGCTAAGCTACAGATGGCTGGTAATGGTAGGAGCTTAGAATTCATCAGAGGCAATCTGTAAACGGGGTATGAGGTGGACATTTAAAATACCATGAATCGCTCCGGACATTTATGAGGGGCCTATGTCATGATAAACTACTGCTAAATAATAATTGTCAAACTACAGACAGTCGGGTTACTTGTGACGGTTACAACACTGAAAAATTGGGATGTCTGAAAATTGGGGATACCGTTGCATTGGATCTATATCAAAACTTTGATCGGGATTTTGGTAGGAAGATTTGACTCACAATTCGAACCGAAAATAACAAATTAATGATCAACAATGCATTCTTTACTAAAATTTATGTCAATATTGATAATTTTCGGTTGGAAGATTTAGTGTCCATTAATATACTGTCTCATTTGCAGTAGGTTTTTTGTAGGCTCGAACTTTCTGCAACATGGGACTTCGGTTTCTCAAATGGCACAAAACGATCTAAGGGAACGTTTTTACATACCTTCGATATTAGGATTTCGACCGATTTTAGTTATTTTGGCAGCCTTGAACCTATTTTCTAACTGAAATCGTTATAATTTAAAATGTTCTGCGTCTCGGAGATTAGTATACCTCGTTGAAGATAAATTTAATTACAGGTTAATGTTTTTCCGTAAACTCTATATCAGGATCCGGCCCCATTTTATGTAATAATCTGACATTCATACTCTTAGAGAATACAAACACAATTTCATACGCTACACCATAGGGTGAAGTCTATATCAATTTTGTCAATCCGTTCTCAACCCCTTGAAATATTCACCGGATAGCCCATAACACATTTTTTTCGAGATATAGCTTTGAAAACTTGGACCTCAAGAACGTTTGGTGATGAAAAGGGGATAAATCGGTACACGTTTTGGCTAGCCACAATATAACCGTCTCCTCCACTATTCAGTATTTTAGCCAGTTTGGATACGCTTTCTCAACATAGCCTAAGTTTCTTCGTAGGCCCCATATTGCAGTACCTCTCATTATTCGATATTTTAAGGATTTTTGGCTCGTTTCTTCAACCGAACTGACCTTAATTTGATACTTGCGTTCTCATTGTTCTACAAATCTTCCAACCAAAAATTATCAACATTGACCCATGTGTCGGGGTAGTTTTCTATTATAGGGGTAATGGGCATGTTTTTCCAAACGAATTGGCACTAATATGACATAAGAGTCCTTTATTTTTAAAGTAGTATAAGTCCATTTAAGGTTCTAATACAAATCTTAGTTTTCTAGAAATATGTTTAAGGACACAAAGCCACAAAACAAAGTTAATACCACTTAACAATAATTTTGAAACAAATCAAACCTTAAAATATCTCAAAATGGACTTAAAACACTTTTTAAAATAAACGACTCATTTGGAGTTCTAATTGGGTAGTAAATCTTCATATCAAAAATTATCAATATCTTAGCATGTTTGAGGTCCGTTATATGGGGGCTAATATAACGGCCTTAAGACTGGGAATGTCAAACGAATTGGCTGCAATAATAAGTGTGTGGTTCTCATGGGGTGGCAAATATTTATTATCAAGCATTTACCAATATCGGTCTATGATCTCCTCAACTGTTCATTATGATATTCGATTTCAGACATTATATTGAAATTAAATATATTTTCAAAACTCATTGGTTGCTAAATATTCCTACCAAAAATGATCAGTATCGATCTTTGAGTATAGTCCCCATACAAAAGTCCCTTTATAGATATGTTGATGGCCCTGGGCACATTTTCCAACCTATCTGACAATATTTTAGAATAACGAAGTGGCATTTCGGACCTTGGGACTTTTTCAGCACCCATACAAATTTTACCCCTTATTTTCGGCATGTTCAAGTCCCTATCCTAATTTTCTAAACTGTATTTGGTATTTCGTTTTCTCATGGCAGTAGTTTACAATGGCATAGCCTCTATATGAAAATTCCTACCAATTTTAAGTATTTTTAATATTTATCTCATAGTGGAGTAAAAAAAGTTCTGCTCGGTCGAAATTAATGACATTTTTCTATTTTCAATATAAATCCATGTTTTCTACATAGCTACCATACAAAGATCTTGCGTCATTTTCTGTATTCTCAAAGAGAAAGCCCAAGCAATCTCATTGCAGTTTTGTATTTCCTTTTTAACCTGTCAGCAATTTACAACGGCATAGCCTACATATAAAATTGTATATCGATTTTAGTGATATGGATTGTACACATTACATGGTGGAGAGTAAAAAACTAACTTATATGACGTTTTCACAGAACATGTTCAAAGGTAACCCGTTGTGTACTGTATGTTCAAGGTCCTACCCAATTTTCCTATCTAGGTTTTGTAGATGGAAATTCGTTATCTCCTCACAGCTGTTTACCATGACATAGCCCTCATATAAAGTTCCAATCCATTTTAGGGTTTTTGAATTTCCATATCTTGGTGGTATAAAAAGGTATACAAATTTCGCCATTGCTTAAAACTAAAGGGGAAGATAATTTAGTATCATTAGGTATGCATTCGTCTGCCCATCAAATTCCAATATATTATCAAATAATTATCCAGGCCCATACTATTCGCCATTTCATTTGCATAAATACACTTAAGTTCCCATGTAATTTCAATGAAAAATTAATATTGTTTTTATTTTTATAGTAATTTTAACAACGAACTTCTTTTAACAGTTTTTATTTTCCAGATTTGTTTACAAACAAAAAATTGTAAACACATAAATTGTGTTTTTACTTTTCCCTAACCAGCCAATG
>NW_026878861.1:0-25074 GCF_032173495.1 Musca vetustissima | reverse complement strand
CACATTTGGTACACCAAACCAACATTTATGTGAGACGTGCCTGAGGTTGTTTTCGTAAACTGAGGGATATATCTCATATGGGAGTAAGACATAGACGCTCTAGCAATCATTGTCGTGACACAGGAAAATGTTTCCTTTCCAATTCTAATTTGCCACATTCCTAACGAGCCATACATAATAAAATAATTGAAAAAGGATTTGGAATTTAAGTTAGAATTTTTGTTGAAAAGCAGCAGAGAGTGGACAATTTTTAAAGAAATTTACATGTAAGAAGATATTTTTTCATTCCTTTTTTTTAATTCTAATGAAGCACATTTTTGCCAGGTCCACAAAATTTTTCTCATATTTAAGGGAACCCCCCCATTCTCGATTTTTTATTTTTAAGATTTTAAATGGGCTGGTAAATGAATACCAATGCTTGTTAAGGTTTGTAACTTGGCACATATATATTTGAAGATTTAAAAAGGAAGAAAAATAATTTACCAAAATTTGTTGTTGTTGTTTTTTGGGTTCAAAGAAAAGTCCATATTTTCGATGGCGGGCATGATAACTCCTCACTGAAACATCGGAATCCGAAAATTCCAACTGTGTTATAAAGAGAACATGTCTGGCTCTCGTATGAACTAGGATTATTGACTTCGCACAACAATTAACAAAATGGCGGAACTTTGAAACATTTTTTATGGAAAATCGCCTATTTTTTACCACAAACTAAGTTAAAAAATAAGGAAGATCTTCACCGATTGGCTTTATCCTAGTTCATACGAGAGCTACACACTCCCAGAGAAACGTGTCAAAATTTGAAACTGATTGGATTATTAGTTTTTGAGTTATCGTGCCCGCCATTCGTTTTGAGAAAAACGCGTTTAAACTTTGAGAAGTCCTTCAGCCGTCACTTGATGCTGACACAATAAATCGGCTATATCTTCAAGAGTTCTTGAGATTTTCACTTGAAATTTTGTAGGAACATTCTAGAATTAGAGTAGATTCGAATTAAATAAAAAAAATTTGACACCGAGAACGGGGGGTCCCCTTAAGGGGAATTATTTTTTTAATATCATGGATTGTTTAATAACATTTTTCAAGGTCCACCAAATGTGTAATTTTCAAATCCTTAATCTCCCCTTGTTAAACTTTTTTCCATTTTAATCAGCAACCCCATTAAAAGTATTTAACAAAAAAGTGTTTTTCATTCATCGTTGTCGGTTGAAAAGTTAAAATTTTGTTATGAGTTATGAAATCAGAAAAGTTTTATCTCTCAATTTCATTTTATTAAAAAATTATAATGTGTTTGTGTGAGTGATGAGTGATTTCAATATGTCTGTTTGATTGTCGACTGCAATCTGAGGTGAGCTGACAAATAAATGTTCTTCATGTTTGCATATGTCGTTTGCACACTTAATTAATTATGCACGTATTTCTCATACGATTGAAAAGAATAGACGCACAAACGTGTCTGAATTTAAAAAAAACGATGAATTATAATTTTTCTTTTTATACGTACGGGTGTATACTGGTCGTGAGATTGGTCTTAAAAACAGTCTTTGAAAATATTGTTAAGTTAGTAAGAAAGTAGTAAAATCGGACTGGACCGACAATATGATACCCACCACCACTTCGGGTACATTCTACATATGTATCCTAACAGACGTCGCCTTTCCGAAGGAACATTGACATGAAATTGAACGAACTTAAATATGTGATCTTTATCTATAAGTGAACCGACTAACATCAATCCAAACAAATTCCATTCTGTAACTTATTCTAAATTTTGTAAATAGATTTAATGCAAACTTTACACACGCTATTTGGTATGTTTCACTGTTTAAAATCTGGCACCCATTATTTATTTGGTGTACAATCAACAAGAATAGATCGATATTATATATATGGAAGCTATGCTATATCTAAATCTAAACCGATTTCAAGGAAACTTGCCAGAGAATAATTTATAAAAAATGTTTAGTACGTTATGTCAATCGGCCTAGCTATGGGTCTTTAGTGCACCATTTACTTAAAATTGGACGAAAATATATATATATATATATATAGGAAATATTTGTAAATCTAAACCGATTTCAAGAAAACTTGACACACGTAAGGTTATACTAACTTTAAAAAATTTAAAGCAATATATCTAAATCTAAACCGATTTCATCGAAACTTGTCACATGTTAGGTTGCACTTATTTCAGTATGTTGTTTTTTTTTTTTTTTGCATTCGGCCACATTTTTAGTTCTTCATTTACTTACAAATCCAAATTTCGTGCAAATGAAAGGGTATATATGAACTTTGGTGCACCATTTACATAAAATCGGGAGAAAATATATATGGGAGCTATATCTAAATCTGAACCGATTTTCACGAAATTTAAAACACATCATTCTAGACTTACTTTAGTATGCTATGACAAATGTCGTGCAAATCGAAGGATATATAAGGACTTTGGTGCACTAAATCTGAACCGATTTTCACGAGATTTAACACACATCGTTCTAGGCTTAATTTAGTACGCTGTGCCAAATTTCGTGCAAATCTAAATCTAAATCTGGACCGATTTTCAGGAAACTTGACACACATCAGTCTAGACCTTATTCATTACGCTATGCCAAATTTCTTGCAAATCGAAAGGTATATCACGAATTCCACAAAAAGGTCAACCACACAGGTGAAAAATCAATTCGTCAAGAGAGATATGAAATTATATAGGAAATATTCTTTGCAATCCGGACAATATATTTTTAGTTGAATTTTGAAAAATAACCGTAGTTTTTCTTTTCGTTGTACCATTTTCGCGTGGAGAGTAACTTGGGCATATTTTTATTAGTTTTAGAGTGTCATTTGTCGTAAGTGTGAACGCTGTTAGCTAAAACAATATCAATAATAAATATTAAATTCAGATAAAGTAATTTCTTACTAAGAATTACATATATATAAACTTATACATATACCAAGAGAATCCCGTGGTAAGTGCAGTTAAATAGTGTAAGAAAATATGTAACGCGTGCGTGACAAAATTAGCATATGTTTCTAGACAGACTCTAATATGAGAAATTTTTTTTGATAATGCTGTTATGTGTGGATCTTGAGATGACAAATTCAAATAAAACAAAGTTTGTCTTCTATCTCCATCGAACAAATTTGTATCCGTCACGCACATGTTACATTCTTCCTCAATAAGTTGCTTTAGAACCGAATTTGCAGGCAAAAATGTCGTCCATAACTGCATAATGATTTACCAAAGGCCTTGGGGTCACACAAAGCTATAATATCCTGACAACATAGTTGTGTGGGGTATAAGAACTAGCATTTTTAAAACATTCTGTTTTGAATTCAATTTTTTTAGTACATGTGTGTGTAACAGTGCGTTACGAGTGTAACATGTGCGTGACGGTGTTCAAAGTTAAAAAAGTATATCTTAGAAAATGTTTTCTCAAAAAAATTGAATGTCAATATAATCTTCAATATCCCATTATAGCTATAAAAAAAATCCGCAATTTTATCTCCAGCCAATGCGCAGAAATTTCATATCGAAACTGATATCCAATTTTTAAAGGGAAAGTTTTGTAGCGCGTGCGTACGCTAATTTTTTCTTAATATCTCCGACATTTACAAACATATTCATAAAACCAGTGAGCGGAGCAGTATAGTCGGACGGGGCCGACCATACGATACCCAACACAACTACCACGGAACTCAAATTTTCTGCCGATGTTTATTCCGAGACTGGGCAATATTTCGTGATATTTGCACCCTTTTGCCCGATTAGAGTTAAACAGCACCTCTTCCTCACACTGACATATTTTCCGAATATTACGTGTATTCAGTACATCTATTGTCCATATTCCCTTCACCGTGGGTTGTGTTGTGATGTTCGGCTTTCATTTGAGGTCTATAGATCGACTCGAAAATAACATAAAAAATTAAGTTTTCATTCCACTTCATTCCAAAATTCCGAGCACATACAACAATATAATTGGTCTTAATTTAAAGGTCAACCACTCTTCTTGGATATAATATCAACTTCTCGGGTATATGTCCTTCAGGGGTAATTATATACGCCATAGAATACAAATTTTGTCATTTTTCACACAAAAGTCAGGGTCCAGTTGACCCGCTAAATATTGACCGATCTCTCTCCAAACAGGCATGCTTATTCTTTGGCTCGATCCGCTTCTCCATGCAAAATTTCACGATGTTCGGACTGTTGTTGCGGCCTCTGGAGCGACCAGAAAAACCGACAAAAATTTAGTATTTGGTCCATTTCATCCCCTAAATATTAACCGATCTTTCCCAAAAACAATAGGGGTCTTCATTGGCCAGAACCCATCCTACATGCAAAATTTCGTGAAGATTGGTCCATAACTGTGGCCTGTATCGTGTTTACAAATTATAATGGACAGACGGACGGACGGACGGACACACATGTCTACATCGACTCAGCTAGTCGATATATAACGATTGGTATACTTAAGGGTGGGTCTAGGACCAGTATTTCGCGGCGTTACAAACTTTTGGGGCTGCACAAAGCTATAATACCCTGACAACATAGTTGTGTAGGGTATAAAAATTAGCAGGTATTGTAAAAGGCGTAAAACTATTTAATAAAAATTGTGAAAGAAATTTCGGAAACAAATTTTTCTTAACTAAACAAACGATTATATTTCGCACGCTGTAACAGTGCGTGACATGGAATTCGTGATATAGAGACTTTGGTACACCATTTACATTAAATGGGACGAAAATATATATGGGAGCTATATCTAAATCTGGACCGATTTTCAGGAAACTTGACACACATCAGTCTAGACCTAATTCATTATGCTATGCCAAATTTCGTGCAAATCGAAAGGTATATAGAGACTTTGGTACACCATTTACATTAAATCGGACGAAAATATATATGGGAGCTATATCTAAATCTAAACCGATTTTCAGGAAACTTAGCACACATCATTCTAGACCTAATTCAGTACGCTGTGCCAAATTTCGTGCAAATCGAGAGATATATAGGGACTTTGATACACCATTTACATTAAATCGGACGAAAATATATATGGGATCTATATCTAACTCTGATCCGATTTTTCTCAATTTCAATAGAGAAAAATCGGATAGAATAAGAGACATATGCCAAATTTCATCCAATTCGGATCATAAATGCGACCTGTACATTGTTTACAATTTAACATGGACAGACGGACGAACGGATAGACGGACATGCGTAAATCGACTCAGAAAGTGATTCTATGCATATTCTCAAAAGGAACCATGTGTCTATCTCGTTTTCTTTTGCCTGCTACAAACATATGCACAAAGATATAATACTCTGTACCACAGTGTGGTAAAGGGTATAATCACGCATTCTGCGAATTTTAACAGAATATTCTTTAATAAATCCACTCCCTTGGGAGGTCATATACAGGTTTGGATCTATAAAAAAATAATATTTAATAAATCCACGTGCTGTATGGATTACTAAATAATATTCTTAAATAAATCTCGCCTCTGGTAGACATTAAAAAGATATCCTTAAAAAATCCACGCCTCTGCAATGATTCCCAACAAACATTCCTTACGCTTTCAAAAATTGTCAATTAAATCTCTAATGACGTCATGCATTCATCTTTACACTTAACACATACACTACTAACATGGGCATACATTAAAGGTGTGCAAAAAGAGAGGAGAGTAAAAAAGAAGGGAGAGTAAAGGAGAAACCGCCATATGAAATGTTTTAAAAAAAGAGAACGATCTTGTTGATACACGCAAAACACGGGAACCAGTTCCCACGGTTGCCCAGCATTAGCATACATCTCCCAATCCGCCATCACTCTCTCTCTTTTACTAGGAAGCACATGTTATTATTGTTTCTTCAATTGGCTTTACATGGCTTTGGCTTTACATGCATGGCTTTACATTCGGCTTCGTAAATTTGCGAGAAAACCAATATTTCAAATTAATTAAAAAAACCAGTGAGCGGAGCAGTATAATCGGACGGGGCCGACCATACGATACCCTACACAACTACTACGAACTCTAACTTTCTGAGGATGTTTATTCCGAGTCTGAGTAATATTTCGTGATATTTGCCCCCTCTTGTCCGATAGAGGTTAACAACACCTCTTTCTTACTTTTTTTCGAATATTCAGTACAGTCCTTCTAATTACTTGTCCAGATTACCTTCAGGTGGGTTGTGTTGTGATTTTTTGATTATACTCTTCTCGAAAACACACAAAAAATTATGTTTTCCGTCCATTTCATCCCAAAATTTTAATCTGATCATCGCCGAAAATTGTAGGCGTTGTTCTTGACTATAACTGGAACTTCATGAAAAATTTCAAAGCCATCAGCGCGATATTTCTCCCTCCAATGTGGTAATGGGTTACTAAATAATATCTGAATACGTAAGCACCTGTAAATATTTGACTGTAACTCCCACATCTGAGTAGATACATCACTATATTTGGTATCAATTTAAAGGCCAACCACTCCTCTTGGATATGCTATCAACTCCTGGGGTCTACATCCTCCAGGAATAAATATATATGCCATAGAATACAAATTTTGTCATTTTTCACACAAAAGTCAGGGTCCATTTAACCCGCTAAATATTGACCGATCTTTATCAAAACATGCATGCTTATTCTCTGGCCCGATCCCCTTCTCCGTGCAAAAATTCGCGGTGTTTGGGCCATAATTGGGGCCTCTAGAGCGACCAGAAAAACCGACAAAAATTTAGTATTTGGTCCATTTCATCCCCTAAATATTAACCGATCTTTTCCAAAAACAATAGGGGTCTTCATTGGCCAGAACCCATCCTACATGCAAAATTTCGTGAAGATTGGTCCATAACTGTGGCCTGTATCGTGTTTACAAATTATAATGGACAGACGGACACACATGACGGACACACATGTCTAGATCGACTCAGCTAGTCGAGATATGACGATCGGTATACTTAAAGGTGGGTCTAGGACCAATATTTCGCGGCGTTACAAACATTTGGGGATGCACAAAGCTATAATACCCTGACATCATAGTTGTGTACTAAATTTTTGTCGGTTTTTCTGGTCGCTCCAGAGGCCGCAATTATGTCCCAAACACCGCGAATTTTTGCATGGAGAAGGGGATCGGGCCAGAGAATAAACATGCATTTTTTGATAAAGATCGGTCAATATTTAGCGGGTTAAATGGACCCTGACTTTTGTGTGAAAAATGACAAAATTTGTATTCTATGGCATATATATTTACTCCTAGAGTATGTAGACCCCAGGAGTTGATAGCATATCCAAGAGGAGTGGTTGGCCTTTAAATTGATACCAAATATAGTGATGTATCTACTCAGATGTGGGAGTTACAGCCAGTTATTTACAGGTGCTTACGTATTCAGATATTATTTAGTAACCCATTACCACATTAGAGGGAGAAATATAGCGCTGATGGCTTTGACATTTTTCATGAAGTTCCAGTTATAGTCGAGAACAACGCCTACAATTTTCGGTGATGATCCGATTAAAATTTTGGGATGAAATGGATGGAAAACATAATTTTTTTGTGTGTTTTCGAGTAGAGTATAATCCGAAAATCACAACACAACCCACCGTGAAGGTAATCTGGACAAGTAATTAGAAGGACTGTACTGAATATTCGAAAAAAGTAGGAAAGAGGTGTTGTTAACCTCTAATCGGACAAGAGGGGGCAAATATCACGAAATATTACTCAGACTCGGAATAAACATCCTCAGAAAGTTAGAGTTCGTGGTAGTTGTGTAGGGTATCGTATGGTCGGCCCCGTCCGACTATACTGCTCCGCTCACTGGTTTTTTATTTGTACTTGCAAATAAATACAATATTGTGTTATTTATATTAAAGTGTTGTTAAATTATCAAAATTCCCGAGAAGCAAAAACAACACACTAACTTTTGTTTGTGTCGTGTGTCAAGTGTTGTGAAATCATCTACAACTTCTGATCCCGTTATGTGTAAGAGCACAAGTAAAGAGATCTGTCGATATGAACTCTCTTCGTATTAAGAGTTAATTTATGTGAGTAAGAACATGAAATAGGGGCGATTTGTAAAGGAAGTCGCCAGTCTGTCAATTTAATTATTATTTTGTTTTAGAAAATGGAAGAGAAGAGAGAAGTAGCAAGAACAACAAACGACTTTTGTCATTGTAATTTGTATTTTGGAGTATCGGCTAACGCCATTGCTTTCGTTTATAACTGACTAGTTTTGGTTGCTGTTATTGGGTGAAGTGGGGAGTTGAAAAAAAAATTATTAAAATAATATGGATTGTAGGGTGGGTGGTTGTGTTAATCATAACAAGATTTGTCTTGTTCATATATTTGCATATTTAATGTTGCGATTTGGTTTGAAAATTGGCGTAACGTTGTGAAGGTAAGTGTTTATTTAAGATTTTAATGAATTATTTTGATTTGGTTTAAAAAAACATGATAAAATCCACGCCTAAGGATGATGGTCCCTTGAAAAAATATTTATAAAATCTACGCCTAAGGATGATGGTCCCTTGAAAAAATATTTATAAAATCTACGCCTAAGGATGATGGTCCCTTGAAAAAATATTTATAAAATCTACGCCTATTGATGGTCCCTTGAAAAAATCTTTAAAAAATCCACGCCTTTTGATGGTCCCTTGAAAAAATCTTTAAAAAATCCACGCCTTTTGATGGTCCCTTGAAAAAATCCCTTTATAAAATCTACGCCTTTTGATGGTCCCTTGAAAAAATCTTTATAAAATCTACGCCTTTTGATGGTCCCTTGAAAAAATTTTGATTGAAAAAATCTACGCCTTTTGATAGTCCTTGAAAAATATTCTTTAAAAAATCTACGCCTTTTGATAGTCCTTGAAAAATATTCTTTAAAAAATCTACGCCTTTTGATGGTCTTTAAAAAAATCCACGCCTTTTGATGGTCCCTTGAAAAAGTCTTTAAAAAATCTACGCCTTTTGATGGTCCCTTGAAAAAGTCTTTAAAAAATCCACGCCTTTTGATGGTCCCTTGAAAAAGTCTTTAAAAAATCCACGCCTTTTGATGGTCCCTTGAAAAAGTCTTTAAAAAATCTACGCCTTTTGATGGTCTTTAAAAAAATCCACGCCTTTTGATGGTCCCTTGAAAAAGTCTTTAAAAAATCCACGCCTTTTGATGGTCCCTTGAAAAAGTCTTTAAAAAATCCACGCCTTTTGATGGTCCCTTGAAAAAGTCTTTAAAAAATCCACGCCTTTTGATGGTCCCTTGAAAAAGTCTTTAAAAAATCCACGCCTTTTGATGGTCCCTTGAAAAAGTCTTTAAAAAATCCACGCCTTTTGATGGTCCCTTGAAAAAGTCTTTAAAAAATCCACGCCTTTTGATGGTCCCTTGAAAAAGTCTTTAAAAAATCCACGCCTTTTGATGGTCCCTTGAAAAAGTCTTTAAAAAATCCACGCCTTTTGATGGTCCCTTGAAAAAGTCTTTAAAAAATCCACGCCTTTTGATGGTCCCTTGAAAAAGTCTTTAAAAAATCCACGCCTTTTGATGGTCCCTTGAAAAAAAAAAATCTTAGGATCCCTTGATGGTCCCTTGAAAAAAATCCTTAAAAAATCCACGCCTTTTCCACGATGGTCCCTTGAAAAAGTCTTTAAAAAATCCACGCCTTTTGATGGTCCCTTGAAAAAGTCTTTAAAAAATCCACGCCTTTTGATGGTCCCTTGAAAAAGTCTTTAAAAAATCCACGCCTTTTGATGGTCCCTTTTGATGGTCCCTCAAAAAAATCTAAAAATCCACGCCTTTTGATGGTCCCTTGAAAAAGTCTTTAAAAAATCCACGCCTTTTGATGGTCCCTTGAAAAAGTCTTTAAAAAATCCACGCCTTTTGATGGTCCCTTGAAAAAGTCTTTAAAAAATCCACGCCTTTTGATGGTCCCTCAAAAAAATCTAAAAATCCACGCCTTTTGATGGTCCCTTGAAAAAGTCTTTAAAAAATCCACGGCTAAGGAAAAATGATGGTCCCTTAAAAAATCTTTAAAAAATCCACGCCTTTTGATGGTCCCTTGAAAAAGTATTTATAAAATCCACGCCTAAGGATGATGGTCCCTTGAAAAAATATTTATAAAATCCACGCCTAAGGATGATGGTCCCTGGAAAAAATATTTAAAAAATCCACGCCTATTCATGGTGGTCCCTTGAAAAAATTGTTGTAAAATCCGTTTCTATATATTATGGTCTCTCGAAAAAATATTCGTTAACAAAATCCGAGCCTACGGATTATGGTCCTTTAACAAAAATGTTTCTTAAAAAAACTTAGAATAATAAATAATTCAACTAACTTTTTTGTTTCCCCACCAAAGATGCCATTGGCTAGATAATTATATTAAAATAATAAATATTTTACACAAATTAATATATTATAAATTATTTCCCTCTCACATACTTACTAATGCATTATTAATATTAGACCTCCCTGGAGATATAAAATAATAACACTATAACTTATGACCAAAAAAAAGATTTATAGTTGTTTGCCTTGAGCTTTACGAAAGTCACATAAATGATTTTTGTGCAAATGTCACTTTTGTTACATCCCCTTGTTCGATACTGACAGCCCACTTTCCTGCATAGCTGTTACTATTGCTGGCGGTGATTTAATGCCATTATTGGAAAAATACGATTTACTATTTATTTCATTTGAAAAATAAGCAGATTAGTGTGAAATAATATGGAAATTGCATGATGGCAAAAAACCCACAACACGCAGTAACCTATCTATCGGCAGATTACCTTTGGTCGCATTTTCCACCTCCACACTATCCCGGCGCTGTTGTCACCCACAACAATGGGAGGTAGTAAATTGAAATGCCTTTACAACTTAAGGGGATAATAAACAAAATCGTCTGCGAAATGCGTGAAGAAGCGGTGAAAAAAACCGCACTAAAAGCAAATTGAAATGAAAATGAATAGATACGATTGGATGGATGAGATGATGGGATAGGCATTGCTAACCCCAAAATGGCAACTTTAGCCCAAACCAATTAGATTAACAAACAAAACAGCAGCAAGCAAACTCAGGGATGGGAATCGGATGATGAGTATGACGGTGAAGTTGATGGGGGGAGACATAAATCCGTAGCACTTACCAAACTGCGCTATAAAATAAGGTAAAAGTTTTAGAGTTGCGAGAGGTCTGCAAAGAAGTTTTAATAATACGTCGATGGTATATCTATAAGCAACACATATAAGCGTGGATTTTGAAAGAATATTTTTTCAAGGATACAAAATAGGCGTCGATGATATAAAAATAATTTGTTAAGGACCATATAGGCGCGGATTTTTACAAAATATATAGTGAAGGTCCTTTATACGTTTTCAATAAATATATTTTAAGGATCCTATCTAGTTTTGGCGTGGATTTTTTCAAGATCATGGATTTTGGATTTTTTAAAGAATGTTTCTCAAGGATCATTTCAAGGCGTGGATTTTTTAAAGAATGTTTCTCAAGGATCATTTCAATGCGTGGATTTTTTAAAGAATGTTTCTCAAGGATCATTTCAAGGCGTTGATTTTTTGAAGAATGTTTTTCAAGGATCATTTCAAGGCGAGGATTTTATAAAGAATGTTTCTCAAGGATCATTTCAAGGCGAGGATTTTATAAAGAATATTTCTTAAGGGTCATTTTAAGGCGCGGATTTTAAAGAATGTTTATAAGGGTTCTTTATAAGCTCGATTTTTTTAAGAATGTTTATAAGGGTTTTTTATAGGGGCGATTTTTTAAATAATATTTATAAGGGTTCTTTATAGGTGCGATTTTCCAAAGATATTTATAAGGATTCTTTATAGGCGCGATTTTTTAAGGAATATTTTTCTATTTAGGCGTGGACGTTTTAAAAAAATATTTGTATAGGTTTGATTTAGTAC
This sequence comes from Musca vetustissima, assembly GCF_032173495.1. Classification (NCBI taxonomy): domain Eukaryota; kingdom Metazoa; phylum Arthropoda; class Insecta; order Diptera; family Muscidae; genus Musca; species Musca vetustissima. Next base: position 13,167 of record NW_026878861.1, on the reverse strand, counting down.
TTAAATACGTTTTGAACTTGCACTGTGAGCATCGTATTTGATTGTTCAAAGAAGCTTCTCCTTCCATTATCTCCCAAAAAATGCCAACCGAAATCAAATCAAGTAAATTGATGACAATATAACGGTGCAGAACATAAGAAACAGCTTTTCGAAAAAAAACAAACAAATGTAAATCCGCTTAAATATTGAGACTGTATGCGTCAATGTATTTGTATTGACGACCATGAAAATCACACATACACACGAATATAAAGGAAATGATTCTATCCTGAAGCCAGTGCAAAGCAACTGTGCTAGGCAACTGTGGTGGCGAATGTAGAAGTTATGAGTAACCATAAAGAATACATCAAGTGGTAATGCGATATTGACTCGAGGTGATACTTTGTCAATGAACAATCACAAACGATTTGGCTCATTGAAGCCTAAGGCTGCAGTGCATAACCAACACAAACGAACTCGCCACTACATATCCTACTGTAATCTACCGTAATAAGAATTAGAAATTAATCTGTGAACATTATCGTGTTCGATATTGTCAGCATTTGTTGCCAACCATCTCATCCGCCAATTTTCTATCTCTTCCGTTTTGTTTCTCTTTCTTCATACCTTTACAAAGTTATGCAATTCGATTTTCTTTTGTCTTAGAGGTCTACAGTGACTGCTGTCGCGTTTGGCAAATGATTGCGGTTATTAGTCATGGAAATTAATCCCTTTACTACAATTTCATGAAAAACGGCAATAATTGAAAACCAGTAAAGAAAGTAGTAAATTCGGACTGGACCGACTATATGATACCCTTTATCACTTTGGGTATATTTGACATAGGTATCCTAACAGACGACGAGTTTTTGTTATATATCTATATCTGAACCGATTTCAGGGAAATTGCCAGAGATTGATTTATATTAGTTCAGTACGTTGTGTCAATCGACCTAGCTATGGATCTTTTCACGAAGTTTAGCAACATCATTTTAGACTTAATTCAGTACCCTATACCAAAATTCGTGCAAATCGAAAAATATATAGGGACTTTGGTGCACCAATTTCATAAAATCGGACGAAAATATATGGGAGCTATATCTAAATCTGAAGCGATTGTCACGAAACTTTGCACACATCATTCTAGTCTTAATTCAGTACGATATGACAAATTTCGTGTAAATCGAATGATTTTCAGAGACTTTGGTGAATCAATTACCTAAAATCGGATGAAAATATATATGGGAGCTATATCTAAATCTCAACCGATTATCACGAAACTTTGCACATATCATTCTAGACTTAATTCTGTACGGTATGCCAAAATTCGTGCAACTGAGAAGATTTCCAGGGACTTTGGTGCACCAATTACCTAAAATCGGGCGAAACTATATATGGGAGCTATATCTAAATCTGAACCGACTGTCACGAAACTTTGCACTTAATTTAGTACGCTATGCCAAATTTCGTGCAAATCGAAAGATATATAGGGTCTTTGGTGCATCAATTACCTTAAATCGGATGAAAATATATATAGGAGCTATATCTAAATCTGAACCGATTTTCACGAAACTTTGCACACATCATTCTAGGCTTAATTTAGTACGCTACGCCAAATTTCGTGCAAATCGAAAGATATATAGGGACTTTTGTATACAATTTACCTTAAATGGGACGACGATATATATGGGAGCTATATCTAAATGGGAACCGATTATCACGAAACTTTGCACACATCATTCTAGACTCAATTCAGTACTCTATACCAAAATTCGGGCAAATCAAAAGATTTCCAGGGACTTTAGTGGACTATTTAATTAAAATCGTGCGAAGCTATATATGGGAGCTCTATAATCTGAACCGATTTTCACGAGCTATATCTAAATGGGAACCGATTATCACGAAACTGTGCACACATCATTCTAGACTCAATTCAGTACTCTATACCAAAATTCGGGCAAATCAAAAGATTTCCAGGGACTTTAGTGGACTATTTAATTAAAATCGTGCGAAGCTATATATGGGAGCTCTATAATCTGAACCGATTTTCACGAAACTTTGCACACACCATTCTGGACTTAATTTAGTACGCTATGCCATATTTCGTGAAAATCGAAAGATATATAGGGACTTTTGTACACAATTTACTTTAAATCGGCGAAGATATATATGGGAGCTATATCGAAATCTGAACCGATATACACGAAACTTGGCACAGATCAATTTAGACTTAATTTAGTACGCTATGCCAAATTTCGTGCAAATCGTAAGATATATAGGGACTTTGGTACACCATTTACCTTAAATCGGACGAAAATATATATGGGAGCTATATCTAAATCTGAACTGATTTGTCCCAATATCAATAGGGTTCGTCCTTGGGCCAAACAAATAAGCTCTGCCAAATTCCATTCAATTCGGATCATAAATGCGACCTGTACTTTGTTTACAATTTAACATGGACGGACGGACATGCATAAATCGATTCAGAAAGTGGTTCTATGCATATTCTCAAGAGGAACCATGGGTCTATCTCGATTATTTTTGCCTGTTACAAACATATGCACAAAGACAAAATACCGTGTACCACAATGTGGCGAAGGATATAAAAATACCAAAAGAAGACCTTGCTTTGAATTTTGTGAATAGCCAACTAGAAACTGAAGATATCAAAAGAAAAGTGACTTCAAATACTGATTAATTGAACGATATTTGAAAAGGTTTCTCTTTTCAAGGTAATATGTCATGCCATAAAAATCTATTAATGGCCGAAGGACACTAACATTATATAGGGCTATGTCAAATATTATATGTCATCCTTCAAGAAATCTTTAAACAACCACTTAACCTGAAATTTAAATACTTTAATAAATACACGCCTTGTTTTTGTCCTGGAAAAAATTCTTTAATAAATCTACGACCTTTTTTGGTCCTTTAATAATTTTTTAATAAATCTACGACTTATTTTGGTCCTTGAAAAAATTCTTTAATAAATCTACGCTCTATTTTGGTCCTTGAAAAAAATCTTTAATAAATCTACGCTCTATTTTGGTCCTTGAAAAAATTCTTTAATAAATCTACGCTCCATTATGGTCCTTGAAAAATTTCTTTAATAAATACACGCCTTGTTTTTCTCTTAGAAAAAGTTCTTTAATAAATCTACGACGTATTTTTGTCCTTGCAAAAATTCTTTAATAAATCTACGAATTATTTTGGTCCTTGAAAAAAAATTCTTTAATAAATCCACGCCTCATTTGGCCCTTGAAAAATATTCTTTAATAAATCCACGCCTCAGTTGGTCCTTGAAAAATATTCTTTAATAAATCCACGCCTCATTTGGCCCTTGAAAAATATTCTTTAATAAATCCACGCCTCAGTTGGCCCTTGAAAATATTCTTTAATAAATCTACGCCTTATATTGGTCCGTGAAAAAATTCCATAATGAAATCTATGCCTTATTTTTGGTCCTTAAAATGTCTTTAATAAATCTACGCCTTATTTTGATCCTTGAAAAAATTCTTTAAAAATCTACGCCTTGTTTCGGTCCATTCATGGTTTGTTTATTATAAATTTGTTTATTATAAGACTTCCTTGGAGGAACATCCTCCCTTTCTAAATAACATTCGTTCTTATTTATTGTTGCTATCGCTATTTATTTGATAACGAAAAACTGACCAAACACAAACAAAAAATAAACAGAACTTGGTTTGTTGGTTTATTTCATTTGAATGTCCGGATAGCATGACGACATCAAAGGGAACTCATTGGCAGGCAAGAAATAATTTGTTTGTGGTGACAAAATAGAACATGACAAAATAGAGTATATTCTGTATTTATTCAACAAATTAAAGTAAATACTTATAATATGTACGTATGTGTGTTGTGTTTGTGTTCTAAGACAATGTTAAATTATTAATAGAAACATTTTCTAGATTTCGGAGGACTTGCAGGAACCATTTTGGAGAATCACTTGTACGTGGAATATCAAACTCCGGGACACATGGTATTGACTCTATCGGGAATTAAAATTGGAAACGAATGCATAACAATTCAATTCAGTACGATTTGTTAGCTTTAGCATTTCATTGGTAAGCAAATGATTGAAAGCTTTCCATTTTGTGTATTCCTTTGTATACTTCAATTGTTTGATAAAGGTAACTGAATTTAAGCTACCACAACAAATGGAAAAATAAACAAAGTGTCGCCATATCAATGGGAAATGAGCATAACAAGTAGTTCTCCATTCCACTCCAACATTCAACCTGGTTGGTTGTTTCAATTGTAGAATCGATTTCATCCGATTTGCTTGGATGGCTCTCGGGTTGGTTGATTTAGTATTTCAGAGTATGTGTCAGGCATGCGTGGGAGGGGATATTAGTCCTCTGTGTCATTTATAAATAAATAAAAAAGTATTTTTATGCAACAACCAGCAACATACAAATTGATGTAATTGAAAAGAACATATGAGATGGGGATTGTGTCTGTGTCATTTTCATAGCTATCATAAATTTATTTTTGGGCTAGTTCGATTCATTGCTTATTAATTTGGGGGAGAACGCATACCACATTTTGTAGTAGCATTGCTATATGTTGCGAAAATGGGTTAATGGTACCACTGGGTGACGAGGGAAAGAGAAATCAAAATTATTCATCTACAGAAATCAGATCAAAGTAGTTTTTGGGAATTGGAGCAACAGTAGGAAGGGAGTGGACATCTCCAAGCAATAATTTCAAGAACATAGATATATATCATAGGCCTGGGTTTTTAAAGAATATTTTTCAAATGTCATCCATTTTTTAAATATTATTTTTTAGGGCTCATCATTATGCGTAGCTTTTTTAAAGATTATTTTTAAAGCTCATTCAAAGGCGTGAATTTTTAAGAATATTCTTTAAGAATAAACGTGGCTTATACATAGTTGTTTATTTGTAAAGAATATTTTTGAGGGTCATCCATTTTTAAACAAAATGTTTTAAGGGTCGTATAAAGGTGTGGAACAATATTTTTTAAAGGGCCTCCTTAGGGTCATTCATAAGCGGGGATTTTTTTAAGAATATTTTTTAAGGGGTCATCATTAAACGTTAATTTTTTTAAAGAGTTTTTTAAGGGGTCATCCTTAGACGTGTATTTTTTAAGAGTACTTACACGTGGATTTTTTTAAAAGTAGTTTCTAAGGAACATTCATTTTATTTTTATTTTTTATACCCTACACAACTATGTTGTCAGGGTATTATAGCTTTGTGCAGCTCCAATGTTTGTAACGCCGCGAAATATTGGTCCTAGACCCACCGATCCTCATATTTCGACTAGCTGAGTCGATCTAGACATGTGTGTATTATAGCTTTGTGCAGCCCCAAGAGTTTGTAACGCCGCGAAATATTGGTCCTAGACCCACCTTTAAGTATACCGATCCTCATATCTCGACTAGCTGAGTCGATCTAGACATGTGTGCCCGTCCGTCCGTCTGTCCATTATAATTTGTAAACACGATACAGGCCACAGTTATGGACCCATCTTCACGAAATTTTGCATGTAGAAGGGGTTCTGGCCAATGAGGGCCCAAAAACTTTATTTTGGTCGGAACATTGCGAAAGTTTACATGGAGGACGGGATCGGGCTAAAGAATAAGCATGCCTGTTTTGATAAAGATTGGTCAATATTTAGCGGGTCAAATGGACCAAGATTTTATGTGGAAAATTTCAAAATTTGTATTCTATGGCGTATATATTTGCCCTTGAATGACATATACCCGATGATCAGATTATAATTATGGGACGACGTGTACCGAATACTTGCATATGTTTGTAACAGGCAAAAATAATGGAAATAGACCCATGGTTCCTTTTGATAATATGCATAGAATCACTTTCAGAATCGATTTATGCATGTCCGTCCATGTATTTTTGTGAACAAAGTACAGTTCGCATTTATGATCCGATTTGGATGAAATTTTGCACATGTCACTTATTTGGTCCAAGGACAAACCCTATTGAAATTGGAGAAAATCGGTTTAGATTTAGATATAGCTCCCATATATAGTTTCGTCCGATTTCATACAAATGGGGTACCCTTTATATCTTTCGATGTGTACGAAATTTGGTATATGCTACTGAATTAGGTCTAGAATGATTTAGGTCTACTGAATTAGGTCTAGAATGATGATTTAGATATAACTCCCATATATAGTTTCGCCTGATTTTAGGTAAATAGTACACCAAAGTCTCTGAAAATCATTCGATTTGCACGACATTTGTCATAGCGTTCTGAATTAAGTCTATAATGACGTGTGCTAAGTTTCGTGAAAATCGGTTCAGATTTAGATATAGCTCCCATATGTATTTTAGTCCGATTTTATGTAGTTGGTGCACCAAATTTGCACGAATTCTTGTATAGGGTGCTGAATTAAGTCTAGAATGATGTTGCTAAACTTCGTTTTTATTTTTTTTAAAGAATATTTTTATGGGGTCATCCAAAGGCGTGGATTTTTGTAAGAATATTTTTATGGGACCATTCAAAGGCGTGGATCTTTTATTTTTTAAAGAATATTTTTATGGGGTCACCCAAAGGCGTCGATTTTTGTAAGAATATTTTTTTGGAGTTAACACATTCTTCTTTTCCAAAAGTTTGATACATTCTCTACATAACATCCTGTTTCATAAACTATTTCACCTCACGTCAACAGAATATGACTTCTAACACTTTTATGATCACGTGCGTAGACAAAAAACAAAACTTTATTTTTTTCTGTTTACTATAAAGTTTTCTTTTTTTTCGCCAACTCGATGGATTATCCATAAAGAAAAACAAATATAAAAATTTAAATGAAAACTTTCTTATTAGTTTTCTGTTTTAGAGTTGCTAACAAAAATATCACAGACAGAAAAAATATATCAAAATTGTTTACATAATAAAAAGATCAAAATTTTGAAGTAGTATTTGAAACTTTTTTACTTTAACTTCAATGTAGGTGATATACACAAAACACAGGCACAAATACGGACCTAAATACATACGCATATCATAAACACATTTCTCTCTCAATGCTAGAATGGAATTTAGATTCAGTTTTCTTTTTGTTTTTTTTTTCTCTGTTCTACTCTTGTATGACCTTTTGTGAAGAACATATTTGAAGCTATTTTCTATAGACTTTTTCTGTGAATAAGACCATGTGTGTGGAAGCCATTTATTTAGGGAGTTATTCATAAAGGAATGTTTAGAATACTAAATCCAAATAGGGTGAGATTTTTTGACGAGTATTTTAGTACACAATTTGCCAACGGTCGATTTAAAAATGCAACAACAACAAAATTATTGGTTAGTTTGTCTACGTTTTTTGTTCGTGGCACATTTAACTTTGTGGCAACAACATGGATACTTCTTCATGTTCTTCAATGTCGCGTCGAAGGAGAAAATTAAATACCTGTGGATTAATTAAGGAATATTTTTTCAACAGCCATAAAGCTGTGAATTTTTTAAAGAATATTTTTCCAAGTACCAAATATGCGTGGATTGATTAAAGAGTATTTTTTCAAGGACCCATCCAAGAGGTGGATTTATTAAAGAATGTTTTTCAAGGGCCCATTCATGGCGTTCATAATTCCCCAAAAGTTTAATTTAAATGATAACCACGGCATAGGGAATCGTTCTAAATTCGTAAAGTTTTATGGTTTTGTATTCCAATCAAAAAAAAAAAAAAAAAAATAACGCAAATGTTGCAGAAACCGTTTGCTTGCATACTAATTTTGATTTCAGTTCCTGGTTTCCCCTACAGCGTATGATAAGCAGGATGACCACATGGTAACATGTGTTTGTTCTTTGCTTATGCAGAATACAAAGGAGTTTCAGCTCCGATCGCAACTGAAGGCAATCTTTATGTTTGGAATTCCCCACTGCTATGTACACTGTTTTATTTCCATTTAAATAAATTAAATGAAAACAATAAACTTCGCTGAGCTGGCAAATAAGCGGAACAGGCACATATGTCACAATATACCACGAATTCAAGCGGAAGGGAAAATAAGGAAACGACGTGCACATTGGAGAATATTCTTGAATAGATTCGCGCTTGTTTTGGTCCTCGAAAAATATTCTAAAATGGATTTATTCATTCCTATTCGAGTCCCAAAAAAACATTCTTTAATAAATCCGCACATATTTGGATATTGAAAAATAATCTTGAACAAATTCACGTCTATTCCGGGTTTGAAAAACTATTCTTTAATAAATCCGCACCTTGCACCATTCGGATCTTGAATAAATATTCTTGAATAAATGCACGTCTATTCCTCGTCTTTTAGGGCCTTTAAAAACATTCCTTAATAAATCCCTGCATATTAGGGCCTTTAAAAAATATTCTTTAATAATTCCACGACTGTGCTAGGCTTAGAAGAAATATTCTTCAATAAACCCACGCCTGTAATGGGCCGTGATAAATTCTTATTTAATAAATCCACGCCTTTGATGGGCCTTGAAAAAAATATATTTTTTGTGCTCGATCTTAACAAATATTTCTTAATTCATGTTCGCATATTTGGGCTTAATAAGGCCTTCAACATTTATTTAATTAATCCGCGCCTACTTTTGGGCTTGAAAATGTTTATTTAATAAAGCCTCGCATATTTTGGCCTTGAAAAAGGGATTTTTTAACCTTTTTGTCCTTTTTTGTGAAATTTAAATACTCTCAATCAATCAACAATTTTTGATAATATTTGATAGTTAACATTATTACATATTCAACTTCTTAATCCCTAAATTTGTCGGAACAATGTGACATTCTGGGCTTTGTTGAATGGTCAATTTTGAAAATTGATTTGTTTTGCTTTATTTTCTGCTCTTTTTTGTTTTGCGGGCATGTTCTAAAATTCTCTTTGATATCCTCTAGGCAGTTAAACTACCAATAATCCTTTAAAATGAACTGACTTGTCTTGGTTGCTTTGTTTGTTCGAGCTGTTTCAACAACTGTCAATGAGGTTTGTTATGGATGCAAGCATAGAACAGGCAGAGAGGGATATGACTTTTTTCTGTCAAATTAATTTATATCGGAATCCTTCATAATCTCTCTTGTGAATTCAAAAATAGGTATGCCTCACCACCCGTTGTTCCAATGAAATTTTCACAAAGGATCAATGTAAATTGGCTTAACAAAAACGCATAGCATCGCAGCGAATCGCATCTGAATTTCATAGATGAAAACGTAATTGTACGAATAAAAACTAACAAAAACCATCGACCGACAGACCGCCCAATCAATCCAGCGAACTACTACCCTCCGTTCGATGGAGGGTATTCAATAAATTGTTGGTTTGTTCTCATTTTGCGTTACTGAGTTGTCGAGGTAGTGTAAGGAGGGTAGTGGTGTTGCGTCAAAAAATCAAACGTCCAATTGTCGTCACATCACTATGAAAAGGCTCTCGTTGAAAAACTAACGAGTAGAAATTGTAACTTAATTGGAATTTTAGATAGCGGTCATTTGCGATGTGGGTGGCAGTAGGGTCACATATGTGTGGTGCGGACAGCATGCTTCGCATATCTTCCACTCCAAATGACACTGGAGTGGTATATACGCATTGAAAGTGTCACAAAGCATCGTTTCACTATATTAGAGGGTGATAGAGTGAAAATATAAATGGATAAACTTCTGTTTTCGAGCAATTGTTGAAAAGGTTCTAAATTTAGTGGTCGCTGTATTGGGAAGCTATCTTTTGAAATAAGTAAGATAAATAAATAGGTGCCAAGGGGCACCTGTAGAGATGGTTAAGGCTGGTGGATTGAAAATATTATTCGGACCTTAAATAAAATCCTTTTTAGATCACCCCCCTAATGGATCATTGGAAAAATATTATTTAGAGATCCACCTATTTGGTCCTCCAAAAATATTCTTTAAGATGGACCTTAAAAATGTTTTATTTAAAAAATCCATGGTTGAGTTGGTCCTTTAAACATTTATTTAATAAATCCATGCTAAGTTAGGTCTTAAAAATATTTGTTTGATAAATCCATGGCTGAGCTGCGCCTTAAAAATTTTGTTTAATATATCCACGCCTATTTTTAGTAGAACCACACAATCAGGTCTTCAAAAACATTTTCTTTAATAGAACCCCGCCCAGTTCCACATATCTTTGGAGAACATATGCATAAGCTTGGGCCTTAAAAATATTCTTTACAACGCCAATGCTGGGCCTTACAAATATTCCTTAAAAACATCGACTCTGTGCTGGCCTTTAAAAAGTATTCTTAAATAAATTAACGCCTTTGTTGGGCTTTAAAAAGTATTCCTAAATAAATCCTTGCCTTTGTAGGACCTTAAGAAATTTTGTTTAAAAAATCCACAGCTAAGCTGTGCCTTGAAAAATTATTTTTTAGACAATCCAGGCTTAAGCTGAGCCTTGAAAATTTTCTTTTAATAAATCCACGCCTTAGATGGGCTATAAAAATATTATTGTATAAATTCACGCTTGTAATGGAATTGATTAACAAATCCACTCCTTGCTCCGATTTGTTATACCCTTCACCACACTGTGGTGCAGGGCATTATGTATTTGTGCATATGTTTGTAACAGGCAAAAGGAAACGAGATAGGCACATGGTTCCATTTGAGAATATGCATAGAATCACTTTTTAAGCCGATTTATGCATTCCCGTCTGTCCGTCCGTCCGTCCGACCATCCGTCCATGTATTTTTGTTAACAAAGTACAGGTCACATTTGTGATCCGATTTGGATGAAATTTGGCACAGTTCACTTATTTGGCCCAAAACCGAACCCTATTGCAATTGGGAAAAATGGGTTCAGATTTAGATATAGCTCCAATATATATTTTCGTCCGATTTTAAGTAAATGGTGCACCAAAGTCCCTACACATCCTTCGATTTGCACGAAATTTGGCATATCACTCTGAATTAAGCATATAACGACGTGTGTTAAATTTCTTGAAAATCGGTTCAGATTTAGATATTGCTCTCCTATATATTTTCGTCCGATTTTAGGTAAATAGTGCACCAAAGTCCCTATATATCCTTCGATTTGCACAAAATTTGGCATAGCATTCTGAATTAAGCATATAACGACGTGTGTTAAATTTCTTGAAAATTGGTTCAGATTTGGCTATAGCTCTCATATATATTTTCGCCCGATTTTAGGTAAATAGTGCACCAAAGTCCCTATTTATCCTTCGATTTGCACGAAATTTGGTACAGCGTACTAAACTGGGCCTAGAATGATGTGTGCGAAGTTTCGTGTTCGGTTCAGATTTTGATATAGCTCCCATATATATTTTCGTCCGATTTAATGTAAATGGTGCACCCAATACACTATATATGTTTCGATTTGCACTAAAGTTGGCACAGCGTTCTGAATTGGATCTGGAGTCATGTCTGCCAAGTTTCGTGGAAATCGGTTCAGATTTGGATAGCCTCTACATTTCTTTCGATTTGCACGTAATTTGTATAGCGTACTGAATTATGTCTAGAATGATGTGTGTTTATTTTCCTGAAAATTCAGATTTAGACATATCTGCCACATATATATTTTCGTCCGATTTTAGGTAAATGGTGCACCAAACTCCTCCGATTGACACGAAATTTTGCTCAACGTATTCAATTGAGACTAGATTGATTGCGCTGTTTTTGTAATGGGTGCATATACAGACATAGCTTTCATATATATTTCGAACTGGTGTTTGATTGATATTATCGAATAGTGTGTATCAAGTGTGCTATAAATCGATTTACCCTAATTTGTCCCATTGAAATTTAGCATAGGTTGCAGAAAAGCATGTATATGGATTGATGTTAGTCGGTATTAAAAAAAAATGAGAATACCCATATGCAGAATATACCCAAAGTGGTGAAGGGTATCATATAGTTGGCCTAGCCCGACTTTACTACTTTCCTTAGTGGTTAATATACAATTTCTATGGTGGAGGGTATAATACAGGATATTTACTGTGAATTCATTTCAGCTTACAACATTGTATTATGTTCTGCGGTCCACCTATGCGTATGGTGCACCCACAAACCTTATTCTAATGCATTTTTCATACGTCCGTTTGTGCAAATTACATTGGGAGTTTATTAACTGGCAGGGATAGAAATGTGCCACAAAACTTAAGAAACTTAATTGCATTCTGAAATAACAAGAAAAAACGAGGAAAATGAAAGCTCCAACGAAATGTAAACTTCACACCAGTGTGGTCAACCTCCTTCCAATTCTACAATACATTTAAATAACATCAATAAGGGTTAGCCACCAACACCTCATAAAATTTTATGATAATTCCATAGTCACTAGCTCATCCATTAAATATCAGTTGTCAGTAATTTGCGATAAACATCTTAATTACATGTGTATCTTGGGTTTTTATTAACTCAAAGGCATTGAATCCCCCGCACTACTCTCCCCACCACAGAGAACATTGACTATTCTCTGTCAAACCATTATTTCTTTATTTAACTTGAATTTTCTGCCTGGCTATCTCGACAGCTATTCGATCTGACTATAAAGATAAGTCATGAGTCGTCGCCCTGTCATACCATGCGAATTTTGAGAATGCCGGACATTATGGCCAGACATTGAACCGAAGGACACATGTGTGTTTGGCCGTCTAAATGTTCATGTGTGGGTGAACACGTGTGAATATAATTGGGACATAATGGCGGTACGTGTTGGAAGTGTTTTGAATTGAAATTACTTAATTTGGCAAAAAATTTACTACAAAATTGTTGTCTAGCAGTTTACATTATCAAATGAACTCAGTTGTTGGACACAGACATAGTATCCCTCATGAGATAAAAAAGTATATTTTAAGAAAATAAATTAAAGTAAATGAAAAGAGAGTGACAATAAGAAGAATATGTATTTCAAGAAACTAGAATTAAAAATTCACCCCTTGTATTAGTTCTTGATAAAAATATTCGTAAACCAGTGAGCGGAGCAATATAGTCGGACTGGGCCGACCATATGATACCCTACACAACTACCACGAAAAGTAAACATTATGCGGTTCTATATTCTGAGCCTGGGCAATATTTTGTGATATTTGCACACTTTTTACCGATTATAGATCTTGAATAATGACCGATCATCATCTAAACAGTCGCTCTATGTATTTGGTCAGATCCCCTTCCCCTTGTAAAAAATGTGATGTACTGCATTGCACCCCCTGAATGAAATCTCAACTTTACCGGAAAC
>NW_026878860.1:0-24642 GCF_032173495.1 Musca vetustissima | reverse complement strand
AAATTTCAAAATTCCAGCCCAACCGGTTCACACAAATCCGCATTTGGTACCATTTAGTACAAGATTCCAAAACTTTATACATTTGTTTACGAAAAACTTAAGTTGCACAGAATTTAGAACACTCTGTGCCTAATTAAAGCCAATTTGGTTGTAAAATGTGTCTAATAGATCAAAAATACCTTATATCGGGAAATACGGTTATATGGGGGCTATATCAAAACTTGGACCCAAGGACCCCATTTACCAAACCAGTATTTGTATTGATATAAAAAACATCTGAGTCAAATTTTGGCCGCCTATGTTAAGTGGTTCGGCAGTTAATGAGTTTATACCCATTTTTTAGGTAAATACTCAAAATAGGGGTAACTTTGTATGGGGGCTACCAGTAAACGTGGACCTACATACATAAATTTTTGCATGGACATTTGGTACCCAAAAAGAATACTTTGTGCCAAATTACAGCCAATTTGGTTGTAAAATGTGTCTAATAGATCAAAAGTACCTTAAATCGGGAGATACGGTTATATGGGGGCTGTATCAAAACTTGGACCCAGGGACCCCATTTTAGATTTCTATATTTGCTTTGGCATTAAAAACATGTATGCAAAATTTTGGCCGCCTATGTCAAGAGGTTCGGCAGTTAATGAGTTTATACCCAATTTTGGGTAAAAACTCGAGTATTTACCCACGTCTTTAAAGTATCGTAAAACTATCCATTCTAAATCGATTTGATAGCAGAAACCAGGAAATAGGGTGTAAGATGTAGTATTACCGATTCAATATAGTGAATACCCAAATAAATACCCGCGAATGGGTATTTACCAGGTATTTACCCACCCCTTGGGTATTTACCGGGTAAATACCCGGTAAATACCATCTCTAGGAATTTCCAAAACATCCTAATTAGCTCAATTCTACCAGGATCTCCGCTCAATTGGTTCAACCAAATCCAAATTGTTCGAATTATATTACGATTCATTGCTTTTCGTACATATAAGTACAAAATTTCTAAATTTCAAGATTACAGCTCCATTTGTACCTCCAATTAAAAATTGTACCAAATTTAGTACCGTTTAGTACTTGTGTATACATGACTATACATTTCCAAAACCATCTCTCTATATCGACCCTATTTCTCAAACTTAATCCGCATTCCAAATTTCAAGTTATCCATTCACATGCTACGAAATTGTACCAAATTTAGTACTTTTCGGATACCTAAAGTTCGAATGTCCAAAACAAAAAAACCCTTTGCTATATCTATTCTACACTCCATCAGTGACCCTCATTTAAAATTTAAGAGTTCTAGCTCTACCGGTTCGCCAAATACAAATGGTATCACATTTAGTACTTTTCGTACCGTTCTAGTACGAATTTCAAAAAAACCCAGTCTTATCTGTCACCATTGGACCAAGAGTGACCCTCACCCAAAATTCTAGCTTCAGCCGTTTCGTGTGGGCGTTGGTGAATCGTCAGGCGGTCAATCAATCACTTTACCCTTCGCCTATGTGGCGTATGATGGATATGGCGGTTACATATTGTTCATACGTAGCTATGAACAGCTATTCTATAAAATTCTACGTTATTAATATTAGTTAATATATAAAACTTTTTGACGTTATTTTTATACCCTCCACCATAGTATGGAGGATATATTAATTTTGTCATTCCGTTCCTATAAAGTATATATATTCTTGATCAGGGTAAAATTCTAAGACGATCTAGCCATGTCCGTCTGTCCATCTGTTGTAATAACGCTATCTTCCGAAGGAATTGAGATAGGGTGCTGCAATTTTGCATAGGGTTGTCTTTTGTCTGCAGGCAGGTCAAGTTCGAAGATGGGATATATCGGTCCACGTTTAGGCATAGCTCCCATATATGGGTACACCCCAATTTTCGGTATTTTGGGGTTCTTGAGCGCGTTTTTCAAACGAATTCGCTGAAATTTGGTATTTTGTAGCCGTATATGGAAACAAATCTCCCTACCAAAAATTATTAATAGTCAACCCTTTTTAGGCGTAGTCCCTATATAACCCCATTTTTATTTGTATTAATATAATTATCTGATTTTTCCGCGTTTTGGGTTTGGTTCTAACACTCTGTTGTAATCATTTCACCTGCGAAGGATATCGAGATAAAAAAAAACTAGAACGTACGGTTCGATAATGAACTATATGTGAACTATAGCCCGCATTTAGGCTTAGTCGTAGCTCCTGTGTGGGAGGTACCAGAAGGCATGGACCGATATTCCCCAAATTCGGACTTAAGGGAACATCCCCATTTTCGATTTTTTATTTTTAAGATTTTAAATGGGCTGGTAAATGAATACCAATGCTTGTTAAGGTTTGTAACTTGGCAAATATATATTTGAAGATTTAAAAAGGAAGAAAAATAATTTACCAAAATTTGTTGTTGTTGTTTTGCTGTTGTTTTTTGGGTTCAAAGAGAAGTCCATATTTTCGATGGCGGGCATGATAACTCCTCACTGGAACATCGGAATCCGAAAATTCCAATGGTGTTAGAAAGAGGACATGTCTGGCTCTCGTATGAACTAGGATTATTGACTTCGCACAACAATTAACAAAATGGCGGAACTTTGAATGTTTTTTTTTTTTTTTTTTTTTTTTTTTTGGAAAATCGCCCATTTTTTTTAACACAAACTAAGTTAAAAAATAAGGTAGATCTTCACCGATTGGCTTTACCCTAGTTCATACGAGAGCTACACACTCCCAGAGAAACGTGTCAACATTTGAAACCGATTGGATTATTAGTTTTTGAGTTATCGTGCCCGCCATTCGTTTTGAGAAAAATGCGTTTAAAGTTTGAGAAGCCCTTTAGCTGTCACTTGATGCTGACACAATAAATCGGCTATATCTTCAAGAGTTCTTGAGATTTTCATTTTCATTTCGTAGGAACATTCTAGAATTAGAGTAGATTCGAATTAAATCAAAAAATTTTTGACACCGAGATTGGGGGGGGGGTCCCCTTAAACAAAGTTTGGAAGACATAATAAACAGATTTGGTCCAAAGAAACATGGGTCTAGAACCAATATTTCGATGAGGCACTATAACTTAATGTTCGATAATGAACTTTATATGAACTTTAACCCGCATTTAGGCCTAGCCCCCATAAAATGATATCTACAGATGTTCGTTATTTTTAATATTTAGGGTATAGAAATGTATTCTGATGCAAACATTTTAGTTCTAAATAGAACCCCCATAATGATACCTAACGATTTTCGGTATTTTTAATATTTAGCGTAAAGAAATTTAATCTGATGCAAAAATGTTAGTTTCGAAGTAGATGTATATCATGAAAACTTCGCCAATGTGGCCAGCGTGAAATTTACACGGAGTTGTCCTAACTACAGACTAAAAATTAAGCGACTATATTTTATACTTTTTTAATTTTGTTTTGTACCTTTTAAAATTTCGAAAAATATTTGTATATAAAAAAATTCATCTTTTTAAATCACACTTGAAAATAAAACATAAAAACCATTAATTTGCCACACAAAATTGCAACTTCAAAACTATAATTTTCCGTTCACGTTTACATTGAAAGTTATTTGAATAACAAATCAAATTTAAAGTTGCCAAGTGAAAGGCAATCACGTTCCTTTACGTGAACTTGTTTTCTCCCCAAGCCACATTTAGTTTTTTTCTTCTTTCATTTTTTACAAAAGAAAAAGGAAAGCGAAACAAAAATGAACAAAACCCTCTCAAAAAGGAGAGAAATGACACAGTTGTACAAAAAAATGAAAGTTTCAACTTCATTTAAAGATTTGGACAATCTCAGCAAAAAAATGTGTTTTTCTACATTTCGTTGTTGTTGTTTGGCACCCAGCATTGCATTGCAACCGCAGTCATAAACACACACACTCAGAGACACTTAAACTTTGCTAAATTGGAGCAGCCAAATGCATATTATTCGGGCAAAGAAACAACGTAGCCACCATAGTATGACATACAAACCAAACCAAAACAATTGTATAAATATCTAAATCGCCGCCAAGCCCAAGGCAAGGGCTGGCTGGTGCTGTAACAATAGTCAAACCGACACATCACAACAACAACGTTGTCTTTCCTCTACTCTAAACAACGGAGAAACAACTGCGTCGACAACATTGTCCCTACGATTATCATCAGGCAGCCAACAAAAACAACAACGAACCACAACTTACAATAATAACATTTGCAACACAAGTACAAGCTCAGAAGAGATAGGCACCGACTGAAACGTCCAACAACAACAGCAACAATTCATAAAATAGTTTTAAATTTAATCGTTGTTAATAAATGCCCGGCCGCCAACTTGTCTGACATGAAGCCAACGAGCACTCATCTAACCTAAACACTAATTCCGTTGGTTGACTGTAGAAAGTGGAAACGTCTTTCATCCCTTTCGTAGCTATTTCACATTGTTTTGAGAATTGAAATGTTTGTAACTGAAACGTACGAAAGAGTTTAATTCTAATTGCCATAAATTGTAATTGTTGAAAGCACAGTGGTATGGACATATTAAAAAAAACTGCATGCCTTGTTGATCCACGTCTTATTTCTGAAAAACATATTTTTTAGTATCAAATCTATCCTTTAAAAAATAGTGTGGGACCCTGAAAATATTCTTTTAAAAATCAATATCTACGCCTGAAAAAAAGTATTTAAAAAATGTGGCTCTATAAATCTAAAATAATCGTTAAAAATCCCGCCTTGAGTGGGTCTCCGAAAAAATATTCTTTAAAAAATCTTCACCTTTTGTAGGTCTATAACAAATATTCTTTAAAAGATTCCCGCCTTGGGGGTGTGGGTCTCTGAAAAAATATTCTTAAAAAAAAAATATGTGTGTCAAAAAATCTAAGCCTTTTATCGGACCCTGAAAACATATTCTTAGAGATGGGCAGTGGGTAAATACCCAAAGGGTAAATACCCAATTGTGGGTTTTTATTTGGGTATTTACTATATTGAATCGGTAATACAACATCTTACACCCTATTTCCGGGATTCTGTTATTAAATCGATTTCGAATGGTTAGTTTTACGATACTTTAAAGACGTGGGTAAATATCCGAGTATTTACCCAAAGAATTGGGAATAAACTCAGTAACTGTTGAACCACTTGACATAGGTGGCCAAAGTTTTGCTTACGTGCTTTTAATTTCAAAGCAAATATTTCCCATACCATTACTTGTATTGATATAAAAACCATCTGAACCAAATTTTGGGCGCCTATGTCAAGTGTTTCGGCAGTTATTGGGTAAATACCCAAAATAGGGGTACCTTTGTATGGGGGCTACCAGTAAACGTGGACCTAAAATGGTCGTAAAATGTGTTGGTCGTAAAATGTGTCTAGTAGGCAAAAAATACCTTAAATCGGGAGATACGGTTATATGGGGGCTATATCGAAACTTGGACCCAGGGATTCCATTTTACATTTCAATATTAGATTGTTGTATTACCGATTCAATACAGTAAATACCAAAATAAATACCCGCAAATGGGTATTTACCCGGTATATTCTTCGGCATATTATTCAAAAAATCCCAAAAATATATATACATTTTTGTTGAGAAATATGGTAAAAAACAATATAGGCGGACGGGGCCGACCATACGATACCCAACACAACTACCAAGGAACTCAAACTTTCTGCGGAAGTTTATTCCAAACCTGGCCAATATTTTGTGATATTTGCACACTCTTGCCCGATTAGAAGTCCACAGCACCTCTTCCTTACACTGACATATATTCCCAATATTACTTATATTCAGTACAGTCCTTCTAATTACTTGTCCAGATTCCCTTCACCGTGAGTTGTGTTGTGATGTTCGGCTTAAAATTGTGGCCTATAGATCGACTCGAAAAAAAAACAAAAAAAAAATAAGTTTTCGGTCCACTTTATTCCAAAATTATTATCTGATCATCACCGAAAACTATAGGCGTTGGACTTGACCATAACTGGTCAACAATACAAATTTGGTCATTTTTCACATAAAAGTCATTTTGACCCGCTAAATATTGACAATTTTTTATCAAAACAGACTTGCTTATTATCTGGCCCGATCCCCTTCACTATGTAAAAATTCGCGAAGTTTGGTCCATAATTGCGGCCACTGCAGCGACCAGAAAATCAGTCAACAATAAGGTATTTGGTCCATTTCATCCCTAAATATTAACCGATCTTTACCATAAGCAATTGGGGGTCTTTATTGGCCAGAACCCATTCTCACGCAAAAAAATAGCTGTGGCCTGCATCGTGTTTACAAATTATAATGGGCAGACGGACAGACACACATGTCTAGATCGACTCAGCTAGTCGGGACATGATGATCGGTATACTTAAAGGTGGGTCTAGGACCAATATTTCGCGGCGTTACAAACTTTTGGGGCTGCACAAAGCTACCCTGACAACATAGTTGTGTAGGGTATAAAAATGTGTCCCAGAAAAAAATGTTTGCCATATTTTGATCCTTGAAAAAAATATCCTTTAAGAATCCACGCCTTATTGTGATCCTTGAAAAAAATATCTTTTAAGAATCCACGCCTTGTTTTAATCCTTGAAAAAAATATCTTTTAAGAATCCACGCCTTGTTTTGATCCTTGAAAAAATATTCTTTAAGAATCCACGCCTTGTTTTGATCCTTGAAAAAATGTTTGCCATATTTTTATCCTTGAAAAAATGTTTGCCATATTTTTATCCTTGAAAAAAATATTCTTTAAGAATCCACGCCTTGTTTTGATCCTCGAAAAAAAATATTCTTTAAGAATCCACGCCCTGTTGTGATCCTTGAAAAAAATATTCTTTAAGAATCCATGCCTTGTTTTGATCCTTGAAAAGCATATCCTATAAGAATCCACGCCTTGTTTTGATCCTTGAAAAAATATCCTTTAAGAATCTACGGCCTGCTTTGATCCTCGGAAAAAAGTATTCTTTAAGAAACCACGCCTTGTTGTGATCCTTGAAAAAAATATTCTTTAAAAATCCACGCCTTGTTGTGATCCTTGAAAAAAATATTCTTTAAAAATCCACGCCTTGTTGTGATCCTTGAAAAAAATATTCTTTAAGAATCCACGCCTTGTTGTGATCCTTGAAAAAAATATTCTTTAAGAATACACGCCTTGTTTTGATCCTTGAAACAAATATTCTGAAATAATATTCTTTAAAAATCCGCGCTTTTAAAAGTCTCTAAAAAAATCGCCCTATGTGGCGCCCTGCAAAATATTCTGTAGAAAATCTACAATGAACATTCTTTAAAAAATATACCGCTTGTGTGTGTCCCTTAAAAATATTCTTTGAAAAGTGGACGTCTTCTGTGAACCCCAAGTCTTGATAACTATTCCTTGGTTTTTGTCCCTGAAAAAATATTCTGTAAAAAATATATATAAAAAAAAAAAAAAAATCAGTATACCAGGACTTTTCTAGGTAGGTCCTTCAAATATTGTTTTTAAACACTGTGCACAACTCATATAATCACATTAACCGAATTGTGGTTGGTAGTTCTGTAAATATGAATGTCGTTCCTATACCCAGCGTTATTATTTATTGCATGTTTACAGACACACACACACCCACCCACAAATACATACTCGCCAAAACAAACCATACAACAATAACAACTCGTTTGTTAACAAATATATAATAGAACAATGAATTACATACAAACATGCTAACACATACACCTTCAATAAAATGTATGACAGGAAAACACGAGAAAAAAACTGTTATATGTCCATTCATAATTTGTGTGTGTGTGTATATGCATGTGTGTAGGAGTATTGTTTTCGTCGACGATAAAGTCAACCGGTGAAATGTTTTACGTTTTGCAGTGCGTGCGTCCGTTCGTTGACAACTTCGTGTAGTGTTCTTAGACTGGCAGGACGATATCCAATGCCGGGTTTACATGTCACAGTTACACAGTACTTATGTCCATACATATATGCACAATGAGCTGCACCAGACACTCACACACCCTCACAAAAATGTGCATACAAATTGAATATGGTCGATGGGTGGTTCTGTTGTTCGTTCAGTGGCAGTGTCCACTTCAAGACACTTGCACTCTCTATGTGTTATACATGGTAGTGGTGTTGATGTTCTATTTCTTCTTTCTCATCGTAAATTGTATGGTTGTTGTTGGTACTGATGCTGCTGCTGCTATTGTATACTCCGATGTTTTCTTGATTCCATGTTGGTGGCAACTACAAATGTTGCTGCCACAGATGCGGCATTAACTGACTGCATGGCTGTTACAAGAGCATAACATACTTTACATAGCTCGAATTTAGGTTGCTGCACAACATTTGTAGAATGGTAGACTGCAACAATGCGCTGCTGGTTCCAAACAAAATACGGTCATCGTTATTATCACTTATCCTTTTCTATAAGCTCCGCCAAAGGTTTATAGGCTATATTAAATTTGTTATTCCGTTTGCGAAACTTAGAAATATTTAGGGGAGACCTATTATTAAATACTTGAAGAACCTACCATAAAGTTTTTTTCATACCCTCCACAAATATGTATTGAGAGTATTATAGATTTGTGTGGCCTTAAGAGTTTGTGAAACCATGTAATATGGGTCCTAAACGCACCTGAATCTATCTAGTGTAGTCTTCATTTTGAAGGGAATATAATGATTATGCAGAATTCCTATCGGAAATCAGGAATACATAGTTCATATTTATTTATAAATATATATATATATATATATTTATATAATATATATATATATATATATATATATATATATATCTCAAAACCCTAAAATGTTGACATATATTATTAACGCATGGTACTTTGAAACATGTGTATAAAATCCTGAAAATACTCCAATTTAAAGGGCAATATTATATATAAGGCATACTAAAGAGGGACCAATATAGACAACATTGTGTAGGAATTAGCAACTACTTGGTGTTTTCATTATATAAGGACCGATGTAGCTCAATTCCAAGCTAATATTTTAGTTTTGAATCCCAATACCGTCCATCACGCAAAATATTAAATAGGTAGGATGTTTTATATAGGACCTGGTCCTAAATGAGGGTCGATACAGTTCATTCTCAAACCTCACGTTTTAGTTTTTATGTCGATATCCCCCGAGAGAAAAATTATTACAAAATATGGCTAAATCGACTAAATCGTTTTAGAATTCCATACTATGAGGGGTATGAAATGAAAATTTCGTCTACCGAATATCCCCCTACTATGGTGGAATACAGCTATATGGGATAACCCCAATACCCCCATACACGGAAAAAATCAGCTAACTATTTTAAAATTAAAAGGGGGTGAATATTAATAATTTTTGGTAGGGAGATTTGTTACCATATACGACTACAAAATACCAAATTACAGCGAATTCGGTTGAAAACCGTGCTCAAGAACCCTAAAATACCGAAAATTAGAGGTACCCTTATATGGGGGCTACCCGAAAAAATTGACCTATGTTTATAATTTTTATTGGAGAGATTTGGTACGCAATAAGAACTCAAAGTACCAAATTTCAGCGAATTCGGTTGAAAAACGGGCTCAAGAACCCCAAAATACCGAAAATTGGGGGTACCCTTATATGAGGGCTACCCGAAAAAATTTACCTATATATATAATTATTTGTGGAGAGATTTGATACCCAATAAGAACTCATTGTACTAAATTACAGGCAATTCGGTGAAAAAATCCGGTCAAAACCCCCCAAAAACTGAAAATTGGGAGGTACCGTTCTATGGGGGCTACCAGAAAAAATGGACCTATATTTATAATTTTTAGTGGAGAAATTTGGTATCCAAAAAGAACCCATTTTACCAAATTTCAGCGAATTCGGTTAAAAAACGCGCTCAAGAACCCCGAAATACTGAAAATTTGGGGGTACCCTTATATGGGAGCTATGCCTAAACGTGGACCGATATAGCCTGCAGACAAAAGACGACTCTATGCAAAATTTTGGCGTTCTATCTCAACTCGTTTAGACGCTAGAGTGATTACAACAGACAGAGGACATGCTTAGATCGTCATCGAATTTTACGCTGATCAAGAATATATATACTTTATAGGGTCGGAAATGATTATTTCGATGCGTTACAAACGGAAAAACAAAACTAATATACCTCCATACTATGGTGGAGGGTATAAAAAAACTGTGAGCGGAGCAGTATAGTCGCACTTGTCCAGATTCTCTTGGGCTGTACTTGTCCAGATTCTCTTTACTCAATGAAATAACACAAAATGTTAAGTTTTCGGTCCATTTCATTCCAAAATAATTATCTGATCATCACCGAAAATTATAGGCGTTGTCCTTGACCATAACTGGAATCTCATGGAAATTTTCAAAGCGATCAGCGCTATATTTCCGCCCACTAGTGTGGTTTTGGGTTACTAAATAATGTCTGAATACGTAAGCACCTGTAAATATTTCAGTGCAGCTTCCACATCTGAGTACATACGACCATATAATTGGTATCAATTTAAAGGTGAACTACTTCTCTGGAACATACTATCAACTTTTTGGGTCTAGGTCCTTCAGGGCCAAATATATACGCCATATAATACAAATTTTGTCATTTTCACACAAAAGTCAGGGTCCATTTGACCCGCTAAATATAGACCAATATTTATCAAAACAGACATGCTTATTTTTGGCCCAATCCCCTTCTCCATGCAAAAATTCCAGAAAATCAGACAAAAATAAAGATTTTGGTGCATTTCATCCCCTAAATATTAACCGATCTTTTCCAAAAACAATAGGGGTCTTCATTGGTCAGAACCCATTCTACATGCAAAATTTCGTGAAGATTTGTCCATAATTGCGGCCTGTATCGCGTTTACAAATTATAATTGACAGACGGACGGACGGACACACATGTCTAGATCGACTCAGCTAGTCGAGATATGACGATCGTTATATATTTTGCGGCGTTACAAACTTTTAGGGCTGCACAAAGCTATAATACCCTGACAACATAGTTGTGTAGGGTATAAGAAATTAAAAAAAAAAAAACACCGGAAAAGATCTTTTAAGTATATAGGGTAAAAAATAGTCGTATTTAGTCGTTCTCGTCCTTTGCTCATAGTTACTCTCCCATTATTTTTGTCAACACAAAACGTGTACTTCTTGGCCATATGACTGTCCCACGCATAAAAACAATTCTCATTTGTGTTGCGTTTTAGTTTTCTCCTTCGTCGACCTTATTGCGTTCTACTCTATATACTATACGCATGCAAATCACAGGGTAATGCGCATGCCCTTAAATTGGTTAGCACGTTACTTCGGTCCTCTTAAGAGAATGCCAACATAATTAGGGACAGAATTTAATGCTTTTATGTTGCCATACTATTATCATTTTTATATGTTTGGGACTCTTTAAAAAATCCACGATGTGTGTGGTTCTCTGAGAAAATATTCTTAAAAAATCCACGCCTTGTGTGGTTCTCTGAGAAAATATTCTTAAAAAATCCACGCTTTACACGGGTCCATAATAAAAATACTTAAAAAAATCCACGCCTTTTACGGGTCCCTAAGAAAAAATGCTTAAAAAATTCCACACCTTGTACTGGTCCCTAAGAAAAAATGCTTAAAAATCCACGCCTTGTACGGGTCCCTAAGAAAAAATGCTTAAAAAAATCCACGCCTTGTACGGGTCCCTAAGAAAAAATGCTTAAAAAAATACACGCCTTGTACGGGTCCCTAAGAAAAAATGCTTAAAAAAATCCAAGCCTTGTACGGGTCCCTATGAAAAAATGCTTAAAAAATCCAAGCCTTGTACGGGTCCATATGAAAAAATGCTTAAAAAATCCACGCCTTGTACGGGTCCCTAAGAAAATATTCTTTAAAAAATCCACGCTTTGTATGAGTCCCTAAGAAAATATTCTTTAAAAAATCCACGCCTTGTACGGGTCCCTAAGAAAATATTCTTTAAAAAATCCACGCTTTGTGTGGATCCCTGAGAAAATATTGTTTAAAAAATCCACGCCTTGCGTGGGTCCCTGAGAAAATATTGTTTAAAAAATCAACGACTTGTGTGGGTCCCTGAGAAAATATTGTTTAAAATCTTTCAAAAGTCCTCGCCTTGTGTGGGTCCCTGAGAAAATATTCTTTAAAAAAGTCCACGCCTTGTGTGGGTCGCTGAGAAAATATTCTTTAAAAAATCCACGCCTGGTGTGAGTCCCTGAGAAAATATTGTTTAAAAAATCCACGCCTTGTGTGGGTCCCCGAGAAAATATCGTTTAAAAAATCCACGCCTTGTGTGGGTCCCTGAGAAAATATTGTTTAAAAAATCCACGACTTGTGTGGGTCCATAAGAAAATATTGTTTAAAAAATTCAGGCCTTGTGTGGGTCCCTGAGAAAATATTCTTTAAAAAATCCACGCCTTGTGCGGGTCCATGAGAAAATACTCTTTCAAAATTCCAAGCCTTGTGTGGGTCCCTGAGAAAATATTGTGGGTCCATAAGAAAATATTGTTTAAAAAATTCAGGCCTTGTATGGGTCCCTGAGAAAATATTCTTTAAAAAATCCACGCCTTGTGCGGGTCCATGAGAAAATACTCTTTCAAAAATCCAAGCCTTGTGTGGGTCCCTGAGAAAATATTCTTTAAAAAATCCAAGCCTTGTGTGGGTCCCTGAGAAAATATTCTTTAAAAAATCCACGCCTTGTGTGGGTCCCTAAAAAAATATTCTTTAAAAAATCCACGCCTTGTGTGGGTCCCTAAGAAAATATTCTTTAAAAAATCCACGCCTTGTGTGGGTCCCTGAGAAAATATTGTTTAAAAAATCCACGCCTTGTGTGGGTCCCTGAGAAAATATTGTTTAAGAAATCCACGCATTGTGTGGGTCCCTGATAAAATATTCTTTAAAAAATCCACACCTTGTGTGGGTCCCTGAGAAAATATTGTTTAAAAAAACCACGCCTTAAATAAGACCCTAAACTAAAAAAACTTAAAAAAATCCATGATTATCTGTGATCCTTAAAAAAATATTCTTTCAAAAAATACACGCTTGTGTTGGTTCTCTCATACATTTGTATATGTCCGTGTAGGGTAAGAGTTTTAATCTCTTCACATAAGATAAATTAATTTTTCTCTCTATTTTCTCTCGCTCTTTCTCTCATTTTCGCAAATTCCCTTGCAAAAGGCAGCGCATTGTTGCCAGTCTCGTGAAAAAATGAAAGCGAGCCGACAAAAAGAATGTCAAGTGTGTAAAATTGTCCGTCGCCATAGAATGTGAAAGAGATACGCTCTAGGTATTGACAGCTAAAGGGAAAATGTATCCACTCAGCTGGTAAGGAGAAAGTAACGGAAACAAATGTACTCAGCACGACGAATAGAGGCAGTCAGTTTTTTATAGACATTTTACGGTTACGGACGTGTTTCGGTGGATAACGCGCAACGTCGTTAATGGCTAGCAAAGAATAACAAGAATAATACCAAAAGCAACAACAACAACCAAAAACGGATTACTATAACAACAAAATAAATTTGTAGTGCAAAATTCTATAAGGAAATTCTATAGTGGGTGTGTTTGTGTCTGTGTCCTTGTTAAGGATTTTTTGAAAAATCATAAAAAAATATTCCTGGAAATTATTTCAATATTCCCCAAAATAAATCCACAAAAAAAAATATTCCCAGACGGAATTATATTTTTAATTGGAAAAAATGTTAAATAAAATAAAAAAGTGAAATTTTGTAAATTAAAATTTTCCACAACGAGTTACAACTTCAAGTGAGTGCCACGAGAGAATTGTTTGTGTGTGTGTGCAAGTGAATGAGTGATTGATTAACCCAAAAAAAGAGAGCAAACGCAAAAAAATAAAATAAAGGAGCTAAATATTGTCAATGGGTGTGTTTGTGTGAGTGCAGGCCCTTCTCCCTACTGGCCAAACCCAAAACTATAAATTTGAAACGGAAACGGAAGCTTGTTTGTTCGAGATATAACGGTAATGATAACAAAACACACACATATATAGTAAATTCATTTGTTATTACCACAACAACAATGACAATTTTTAACTGAAAGTCTTTTGTTTTGGAGAAAATTCAATTTTTCTTTTTTGTTTGCTTGCGAGACAAGGTTGTGGGCCTCTTGGGTGGGGACGGTGGTGGGAAAGGTGCGCCTGCCATGCCACCGAGAAAAAAGAGAGCGAGGAAATTCGAAAAATGAAAGAATAAACAAAAATTTAACGATGCGAATACGATGAGACATAATACCACATGTCTGCATGACGACGACGAAGACGACGACTTGCTTGGCTGCCTCGCTGACTGGCATGAATGTGGCAGACACGCAGTCAGGCTGTGCGTCTTCTTATCACCAAATTGAAATCGTTTGCCAAAAATTTGTTTGTTGTTGGCCATTATGTTTTATGGGATGATGTTTTTTGTCGGATTTATTCTATTCTTAAGGCGTATTGTTTTCTTTCCTCTTTTCTTTTGGTGTGTGTATTTATTTGTTGTTTTTGTTTTCTTATTTTTGTTGTGGTCAATGTCTTCACTTACAACAGAGGAAAATCCTAAAGCCAAAAGCAAAAATCAGGGTCATTAAAAATAATGCCAACAAATTGTTTAGCACATAAATGACTCACAAAATTTACAAAAATGGTTTTTGGGGAATGGCGGAAATTTGGAAAACCGGTATCGATTTCGGGGGGATAAAATACCAAAAAAACGTGGATTTATTAACAACATTTGTTTTCAGGTACCACATATAGAAAGTATATTTCTTCAGATTCCCACACAAGATGTGAATTTATTAAAGGACATTTTTTGAGGGACCTATACAACGTGTGCATTTTTAAAAAAATGTGTTTTTCAGGGACCCAAACAAGGCGTGAGGTTTTTTTTTTTTAAAAAATATTTTTAGTGACCAGAATATGGCGCGGATTTCTAAAGAAGACTTTTTAGGGACCATAAAAAGACGGGTTTTTTAAAGAAACTCTCAAAAGTGGGTTTTCTAAAAAATATTTCTTCAGGGATCCAAACAAGACGTGGATTTTTTAAAGAATATTTGTTCAGGGATCCATAACTTGCCAGGTTTTTATACCCTTCAACACCCTGTGGTACAGGGTATTATGTCTCGGTGCATATGTTTGTAACAGGTAAAAAGAAAACGAGATAGACACATGGTTCCTTTTGAGAATATGCATAGAATCACCTTCTTAGTCGATTTATGCATGTCCGTCCATGTATTTTTGTTAACAAAGTACAGGTCGCATTTGCGATCCGATTTGGATGAAATTTGGCACAGTTCACTTATTATCCTTCGATTTGCACAAAATTTGGCATAGCGTACTGAATTAAGTCTAGAACGATGTGTGTAAAATTTCCTGAAAATCGGTTCAGATTTAGATGTAGCTCCCATATATATTTTCTTCCGATTTTAGGTAAATAGTGCACCAAAGTCCCTATATATTCTTCGATTTGCACGAAATTTGGCATAGCTTACTGAATTAAGTCAAGAACGATGTGTGTAAAATTTCCTGAAAATCGGTTCAGATTTAGATATAACTCCCATATATATTTTCGTTCGATTTTATGTAAATGATGCAACAAAGTCCCTATATATTCTTCATTTCAAGCTAATGGTCCTTCAAAAGGATTCCATCTGTTGAATATACCCAAAGTGGTGAAGGGTATCATATAGTCGACCCCGTCCGACATTACTACTTTCCTTACTGGCTTTAAATAATATTAATACCCCACACAACTATGTTGTCAGGGTATTATAGCTTTGTGCAGCCCCAAGAGTTTGTAACGCCGCGAAATATTGGTCCTAGACCAACCATTAAGTATACCGATCGCCATATCTCGACTAGCTGAGTCGATCTAGACATGTGTGTCCGTCCGTCTGTCCATTATAATTTGTAAACATGATACAGGCCACAGTTATGGACCAATATTCACGAAATTTTGCACGTAGGATGGGTTCTGGCCAATGAAGACCCCTATTGTTTTGTTTTTGGTAAAGATCGGATTATATTTAGGGGATGAAGTGGACCAAATACTTAATTTTTGATGGTTTTTCTGGTCGCTATAGAGGCCCAATTGCAACAACCTTTTACATGGAGAAGGGGATCGGGTCAAAGAATAAGCATGCCTGTTTTGATAAAGATCGGTCAATATCTAGCGCATCAAATGGACCCTGACTTTTATGTGCAAAATTACAAAATCTGTATTCTATAGCGTATAAAATTACCCCTGAAGGATATTGACCCGAGATGTTGATAGTTTATCCAAGAGGAGGGGTTGACTTTTAAATTGATACCCATTATATTGTCGTATGTACTCTGATATGGGATTTATACTTAAATATTTACAGGTGTTTACGTATTCATATATTATTTAGTAACCCATTACCACACTAGAAGGTGGAAATATAGCGCTGAACGCTTTGAAATTTTCCATAAGGATCCAGATATGGTCAAGGACAACGCGTATAATGATGATCAGATAATAATATTGGGATGAAATGGACCGAAAACTTAATTTGTTGTGTTTTACGAATCGATCTATTGAAAGCCAAACATCACAACACAATTCACGGTGAAGGGAATGTGGACAAGTAATTAGAAGGGCTGTACTGAATTTTATAATATTTGTTGACCTCTAGTGGGTCAAGAGAGAGAGCATATATCGCGGAATATTGTATATGCTCAGAATATAGTACCACAGAAAGTTAGAGTTCCGTGGTAGTAGGGTATCATATGGTCAGCCCTGTCCGACTTAACTACTTCGCTCATTGGTTTTTAAATAAAATCCATGCTCAGAATATAGAACCACAGAAAATTAGAGTTCCGTAGTAGTAGGGTATCATATTGTCGGCCCCGTCCGACTAAACTGCTCCTCTCACTGGTTTTTAAATATTTTTTCAAGACCCAGAAATAGCGATGGAATTTTCAAGGGCGGGGATTTTTTAATATTAATTTAATAGAGCCAGAAATATAAGAGATAATTTTTTTAAGAGCCACATATAAGAGAAAAATTTTTTAACCTTTTTTAAGGCCCAAAGAGAGCTGAAGATGTTCTGAAATATTTTTTCAAGCGTCACAGATAGGAGGGGATTTTTTGCTTAAACATTTGTTTCATGAGCCAGAAATAGCAGTGGATTTTTGAAAGGTCACAGACAGGAGGGTTTTTTTTTTGTTTAAATATTTGTTTCATGAGCCTGAAATAGCAGAGGATTTTCTAAATATTTTTGGAAGAGTCACGTATAAAAGAACATAATTTTTATTATTGTTTTAAGGACCGCAGAGAGCTGTGGATGGTCTGAAAATCCACAGATAGTAGCAAATTTTTGAATTTTGAGATAACATTTTTTAATAATTTTTCAAGAGCCACAGAGTACGGTACATTTTTATACCCTACAGAACTATGTTGTCAGGGTATTATAGCTTTGTGCAGCCCCAAGAGTTTGTAACGCTGCGAAATATTGGTCCTAGACTCACCTTTAAGTATACCGATCGTCATATCTCCACTAGCTGAGTCGATCTAGACATGTGTGTCCGTCTGTCCGTCGGTCCATTATAATTTGTAAACACGATACAGGCCACAGTTATGGACCAATCTTCACCAAATTTTGCATGGAGGATAGGTTCGGCCCAATGAAAACCCCTATTGTTTTTGGTAAAGATTGGTTAATATTTAAGGGATGAAATGGACCAAATACTTAATTTTGGTCGGTTTTTCTGGTCGCTCCAGAGGACGCAGCTATGGCCCGAACATCGTGAAATTTTACATGGAGAAGAGGATCGTGCCAAAGAATATGCATGCCTGTTTTGATAAAGATCGGCCAATATTTAGCGGGTCAAATGGACCCTGACTTTTGTGTAAAAAATTACAAAATTGTTATTCTGGGGCATATATACTTACTCCTGAACGACATAGAGCCGAGAAGTTGATAGTATATCCAAGAGGAGTTGTTGACCTTCAAATTGATACCAAACTTATGGCTGCATGTACTCTGATGTGGAGTTATACGTAATTAGGTAAAGGTGACTATATGCAGAGTATTACTATTACTTCATTAGAGGACGGAAATGTCACGCTGATAGCTTTAAAATTATACATGAACGATTATTGTCAAGGACGACGCCTATAGTTTTCGGTGAAGTTGAGATTTCATTCAGGGGGTGCAATGAACCGAAAACTTTAATTTTGTCAGATTTTTTAGTCGCTCCAGAGGCAATTATTATATGCAGAACATCACATATTTTACAAGGTGAAGGGGATCTGACCAAATACTTAGAGCGACGGTTTGGATGATGATCGGTCAATATTCCGAGGGTCAAATCAAACCAAACCTAAAGTGAACATTTTTTATTTTACGGCGTATAAATTTACTTCAAGAAAAAAAAATTGAAAATATGCCAGGGTTAGAAAGTGAAGTTGTTGATCTATAATCGGTAAAAAGGGTGCAAATATCTCGAAATATTGTCCAAGCTCAGAATATAGAACCGCAGAAAGTTTGGTTTCGTGGTAGTTGTGTAGGGTATCATATGGTCGGCCCCGTCCGACTATACTGCTCCGCTCACTGGTTTGAAATATTTTTTTTCAGGGCTCACAAATAGAAGTGATTTTTTAAAGAATTATTTTCCCTTAATATTAAAATAATATATTTCGAAAATGCGAAACATTGCCAAAAAAAAGTATATATATAAATAGTGTTTGCCCAAATCAGTATCATTATCACCACCATCATATCATCATGATGAACGTCCTCATTATTGTCCGCATCATAATGTTCATATCTCTGCCAACTTCAAAGTACAAGAGAATCGCGTCCATAATAAATCTACTTTTCTGTTCACGACTATTATGATGATGATGATGGCGAGCGAGCCAGCGAACGGATGGATGAACTACCGAACGGCATCAACGTCAACGACGACAATGAGATAATTCTGATGATGGCGTTGTTGATGGGGATAAAAAAATAAAAATTTATTTTAAAACAAAAACAAATGAGTTTTTTGAGCTAAGAGGCAGCAACAGCAAAAATATGAGTGTCATGGTTAATATAAAATAATATATGTGGGTATATACAAGTACCTACATATACACAAATAACATAACATTTCGTGAAAATATTATATGATATATGAATATAAATGTGTGTGCGTGTTTTTTGTGTTATTTAGATTTTTTTAATTTCAATTTGTGGAATTTGTCCAAAAGATTCTACGCCTTGCAAAAAAAAAAAACGTTTACATATATATTTGATTTCATTCATAGAAATCATGATATGGAAATAACATAAGGGTGGATATAAATTTTTTTAATTTCATTAATTATTTTTTCACGTTCTTACTCGAATATTCTTAACGAAAATTATGAATGTTGGCCCACTTTTGGTGTCTGAAAAATTTCGGTATTTTGGGGGTATTATCAATATTGATCCATGTTTCGGGATATTTCCCATAAAACAGTACCAATTCCCTTTCACTGAATATTTTCAGAAGTTTGTTTACTTTTTTCAGCCGAATTGGTCCTGCATTTATACTTCCCATTCTCATTGGGTATCCAATCGTCTTGCCAAAAATGTTCGATATCGATCCATGTTTAGGTATAGTCTTCCGTCAGCTATTCTGCAAGTGGGTGATACTTTGAAGCGGAAACAAAATGTGAAAGCTTGTCAGTTTTTATGTTGTGTGTGTGTTTTCTTTCATTTTCATTTTATTTTGTATTTGCCACAAACAACAACCACTACACGTGGAAGAGAATTTAATTGGCTCTTCTATGCCATTAAGCATGAATGTGTTCTTATTTCTGTTGTTTTTGTTTTTTCTGCGAGTTTCAATACCAAATAAATAGCATTAGCATACTTTTGCTATTGCTATTGTTGTTTTTATGTTTAATTTAGCACACGTGGTGGCAGGTATAATGGCATAGTGTGTTCCATGCAAATCTTCTAGTAGGCAATGTTGTTTCGCAAAATGATTCTGGGTGGTTCAGTTACCCTTCACCACACTGTGGTACAGAGTATTATGTCTTTGTGCATATGTTTGTAACAGGCAAAAGGAATCGAGATAGATCCATTGTTCCTTTTGAGAATATGAATAGAATCACTTTCTGAGTCGATTTACGCATGTTCCTCCGTCCGTCCGACGACCTGTGCGACCTGTACCTTTTGTGAACAAAGTACAGGTCACATTTATGATCCGATTTGGATGAAAATTGGCGCAGCTCACTTATTTGACCCAAGGACGAACCCTATTGAAGTTGAAGAAAATCGGTTCAGATAGCTCCCGTATATAGTTTAGTCCGATTTAAGGTAAATGGGGCACTAATGTCCTTATATCCCTTTCGATTTGCACGAAATTTATCATAGGGTACTGAATTGCTAGAATAATAATAGAATAATGTGTGTCAAGTTTTGTAAAAATCGGTTCAGATTTAGATATAGCTTCCACATATATATTCGTCCCATTTAAGGTAAATGGACACCGAAGTCCCTATATATCTTTAAATTTGCACGAAATTTGGCACGGTGTACTCAATTGAGTCTAAAATGACGTGTGTTAAGTTTCAAGAAAATCGGTTCAGATTTAGATATAGCTTCCATATATATTTTTTCGTCCGATTTAATGTAAATGGGGCACAAAAGTCCCTATATATCTTTCGATTTGCACGAAATTTGGCACGGTGTAATCAATTGAGTCTAGAAAGACGTGTGTTAAGTTTCGAGAAAATCGGTTCAGATTTATATATAGTTCCCATATAAGTTTTATCTGATTTTAGATAAATGGGGCATCAAAGCCCCTATATATATTTAGATTTGCGCGAAATTTGGCATAGAGTACTGAACTGATGCTAGAATAAAGTGTGTCAAGTTTCGATAAAATCGGGTCAGATTTAGATATACCTTCCATATATATTTTCGTCCGATTTAATGTAAATGGTGTACAAAAGTCTCTAAATATCTTTCGATTTGCACGAAATTTCGCAAAGCGTACTAAATTGAGTCTATAATATTGTGTGTTAAGTTTCCTGAAAATCGGTTCAGATTAAGATATAGCTCCCATATATACTTCGTCCGATTTTAGGTAAATGGTGCACCAAATTCCCCATATATCCGTCGATTTGCACGAAATTTGGCATAGCGTACTAAATTAAGTCTAGAAAGATGTGTGTTAAGTTTCCTGAAAATCGGTTCAGATTTAGATATAGCTCCCATATATATTTTCGTCCGATTTTATGTAAATGGTGCACCAAAGTCCCTATATATTTTTCGATTTGCACGAAATTTGGCACAGCGCACTTAATTGTGTCTAGAATGATGTGTGCTAAACTTCGTATAAATGGGTTCAGATTTAGATATATCTCCCATATATATCTTCGCCCGATTTACTGTAAACGGTACACCAAAGCCCCCATTAATTTTCTGATTGGCACAAAATTCAGCATAACGTACTGAATTAAGTCTAAAATGATGCGTGTTCAGTTTTGGGAAATTCGGTTCAGATTTAGATATAGTTCCCATATATATTTTCGTCAGATTTTATGTTAATGGTGCGAAATTGGATATTTCGTAAAAATCGGTTTAGATATAGACATAAAATAAAAAAAATGCATACATAATTTTGCTAGGTTTTATACAAATTGTACACCAAAGAAACCAATTCACCCCGATTGACATCGAATTTTTCAGAGATTTCAGAATGATATATCTATGGGGTTTTTTATTAAATATCTATGTAAATCACACATTTAATTTCGCCCGGTTCCATTTCCAATGTCCTCTAAAGATGATATATCTGTTCTATCTACAGGATATTGTATATATTAGCGCCTCTTGTATGAACCCATAGTGGTGAAGGGCCCCGTCCGACTTTTGAACTTTCCTTGCGGATTTTAAAATATGTTAGCATGAATCCTAAATAGGCATGGATTTCTATCAAATATTTGTTGAGCATCAAATTTAGGCATATATTTTTTTCAAATACATTTTTTTTTCATGGACCAAATTTAGGTGTGTATTTTCTTGTAAATTTAACTTGAGAGAGCAGTATTGGCGTGTTTTTAATCAATCCTCACTTTTTTCCTGTTTTCTAAAAGAACACTTGTCGCAGGTATTGCAATTTACATTGAAGGTTGTGGGCGATGACAAACCAATCAAAAGTTGGGTTTGCAAAGTCTTTAGGATATGTATGCATATATATATATTTGTCAAAATATTCTACACGGCGTGTGTGTATGTTTGTGCAAGAGTAAAATGAATTGCAAACACTAGACAGCTGGCACAATGCGCCTCATACCATTCGGGCTTATTTCCAATGTCTGTTTTCGGGCTTGCTACCCCGATAGAAAAAGAGAAGAAAACATAAACCGAACACACACACACACACACATATACAGACATTGGAACAATTGCAAACATGATGATGATAGCCACGTTCATACATGTCTGCCACCAGCGAGTGAGTGAGTAAGTAAAGCACCCTTTATGGTTTTTTGAGAATTCAACCAAACCGTAGAGCAATAAATAGCGCGGTAGAAAAAAATGCAACAGCCATTCATTTCGTAATAACAACAAAAACAACAGAAAAAGGAAATGTGGAAATTCACTTTGTTTTATGAATACACATGAATTGAAATGGAATCAAATGATAAAAGTATTCAGCAGCAGCAGCGGCAACAACCACGACGACGATGATGACGACAATGTCTACAAAAAAAGTCGTCATTCTCCTAGACGTAGTCACATGTCTTTATGTATATATATATATATACATATATATATATATATATATATATATTTGTATGTTATGTTATACACACAACGACGTTGTTGTCCTTTAATATCCTTTATGCTAAGTGCTCTTTAGAAAATAAAACCACAATAACACTCGTACATGTGTATATATATATATATATATATGCATACATACATTAGTACACAGTTACTGTGCGTGCGTTTTAACATTTTAGAGAGGTCCTGTCAAAGTTCAAATGAATGAATGAATAACTAATGGCCACACCAATGCGGATTCTCTACCATATTTTTTTAATGTCAGGGTTAATTTACATTTCCTCATATATTGAGAGGACGCATAAATTTTATGACAAGTGTCATAGAAAATGTTGAAGAACATGTATTTCATATATTGAAAAAATATATATTTAAAAGAAATTACATGCATGCATATTAATATAGGAAACTTAGAAAATATTTTTTTGAAATCGACGCCTAAAAATAGTCGCTTAGAAATTATTTCTTTAAAAATTCACTGAGAAAATTCCTTCAAAAAAGTTTTAAAAAAATCGACCCCTGTAAGTCTATGTTGTCAGGGTATTATAGCTCTGTGCAGCCCCAAGAGTTTGTAACGCCGTGAATTATTGGCCCTAGACCCACCCTTAAGTATACCGATCGTCATATCTCGACTAACTGAGTCGATCTAGACATGTGTGTCCGTCCGTCCGTCTGTCCATTATAACTTGTAAACACGATACAGGCCGCAGTTATTGACCAATCTTCACGAAATTTTGCATGTAGGATGGGTTCTGGACAATGAAGACCCCTATCGTTTTTCGTAAAGATCGGGATCGGGCTAAAGAGTAAGCATGCCTGTTTTGATAAAGATTGGTCAATATTTAGCGGGTCAAATAGACCCTGATTTTTGCGTGAAAAAATACAAAATTTGTATTCTATGGCGTATATATTTGCACCTGAAGGACATAGACCTGAGAAGTTGACGATATATCCAAAAGGAGTGGTTGACCTTTAAACTGATACCAATTATATTATCGTATGCACTCAGATGTGGGAGTTGCACTTAAATATTTACAGGTGCTTTCGTATTCAGATATAATTTAGTAACCCATTACCACACTAGAGAGCGTAAATGTAGCGCTCATCGCTTTGAAATGTTCCATGAGGTTCCAGTTATTGTCAAGACCAAAGCCTATAATTTTCGGTGATGATCAGATAATAATTTTGGGATAAAGTGGACCGAAAACTAAATTGTATGTGTTTTTTTTTCGAGTCGATATATAGGCCACAATTATAAGACGAACATCAGAACACAACCCACGGGGAATGAAATAAGGACATGTAACGAATATTAGAACTATTCGGAAATATGCCAGTGTAAGAAAGAGTTGTTGATCTCTAATCGTGAAAGAGGGTGCAAATATTACGAAATATTGCCCAGGCTCGGAATAAAAATCGGCAGAAAGTTAGAGTCCCGTGGTAGTTGTGTAGGGTATCGTATGGCCGGCCCCGTCCGACTACACTGCTCCGCTCACTGGTTTATTTTATTTATTTTTTATACCCTTCACCACACTGTGGTACAGTGTATTATGTATTTGTGCATATGTTTGTAACAGGCATAAGGAAACGAGATAGACACATGGATCCTTTGCATAGAATCACTTTCTGAGCCGATTTATGCATGTCCCGTCTGTAGATGTTAAATCGTAAACAAAGTACAGGTCGCAATTATGATCCGATTTGGATGAAATTTGGCACAAGTCACTTATTTGGCCCAAGGACGAACCCTATTTAAATTGATGAAAATCGGATCAGATTTAGATACAGCTCACATATATAATTTCGTCCGATTTTATGTAAATGGTGCACCATAGACGCTATATATCTCGATTTGGATGAAATTTGGCTTAGGGTACTAAAATAGATCCAGAATGACGTGTAGTAG
>NW_026878859.1:0-24749 GCF_032173495.1 Musca vetustissima | reverse complement strand
AGACATAATTCTATGCTCAATTCAGTACGTTATGCCAAATTTGGTGCAAATCGAAGGATATATAGGGATTTTGCTGCACCATTTACATGAAATCGGACGAAACTATATATGGGAGCTATATCTAAATCTGGACCGATTTTCACGAAACTTGGCAGACATCATTCTAGACCTAAATGATAAGGCTGTACCAAATTTCGTGCAAATCGAAGGATATATAGGAACCGTTTACATTAAATCGGTTAAATATATATATATGGGAGCTATATCTAAATCGGAACTGATTTTTCCCAATTTCAATAGGGTTCGTCCTTGGGCCGAATAAGTGACCTATGCCAAATTTCATCCAATTCGGATAATAAATGCGACCTGTACTTTGTTTAGAATTTAACAAAAGGAACCATGTGTCTATCTCGATTATGTTTGCCTGTTACAAACATATGCACAAAGACATAATACCCTGTACCACAGTGTGGTGAAGGGTATAAAAATGGGAGCTATATCTATATCTAAATCTGGACCGATTTTCACGGAAAAAAGCAGACATAACTCTAGGCTTAATTCAGTACGTTATGCCAAAATTAGTGCAAATCGAAAGATATATAGCGACTTTGGTGTACCATTTACATGAAATCGGACGAAACTGTATATGGGAGCTATATCCAAATCTGGGCCGATTTTCTCGAAACTTGGCAGACATCACTCTAGGCTCAATTCAGTACGTTATGCCAAATTTTGTGCAAATCGAAAGATATATAGGGACTTTGGGGCACCATTTACATGAAATCGGACGAAACTATATATTAGAGCTATATCTAAATCTGAACCGATTCTCTCGAAACTTGGCAGACATCACTCTAGGCTTAATTCAGTACGTTATGCCAAATTTCGTGCAAATCGAAGGATATATAGGGACTTTGGTGCACCATTTACATGAAATCGGACGAAATTATATATGGGAGCTATATCTTAATCTGAACCGATTTTCACGAAACTTGGCAGACATAATTTTATGCTCAATTCAGTACGTTATGCCAAATTTGGTGCAAATCGAAGGATATATAGGGATTTTGGGGCACCATTTACATGAAATCGGACGAAACTATATATGGGAGCTATATCTAAATCTGGACCGATTTTCTCGAAACTTGGCAGACATCAGTCTACGCTCAATTCAGTACGTTATGGCAAATTTCGTGCAAATCGAAAGATATATAGGGACTTTGGGGCACCATTTACATGAAATCGGACGAAACTATATATGGGAGCTATATCTAAATCTGGACCGATTTTCTCGAAACTTGGCAGACATCACTCTACGCTCAATTC
Organism: Musca vetustissima; assembly: GCF_032173495.1. Lineage (NCBI taxonomy): Eukaryota > Metazoa > Arthropoda > Insecta > Diptera > Muscidae > Musca > Musca vetustissima. The sequence goes on along the minus strand of NW_026878859.1, from coordinate 23,423 downwards.
AGTACGTTATGGCAAATTTCGTGCAACTCGAAGGATATATAGGGATTTTGGGGCACCATTTACATGAAATCGGACGAAACTATATATGGGAGCTATATCTAAATCTGGACCGATTTTCTCGAAACTTGGCAAACATCACTCTACGCTCAATTCAGTACGTTATGGCAAATTTCGTGCAAATCGAAAGATATATAGGGACTTTGGGGCACCAGTTACATGAAATCGGACGAAACTATATATGGGAGCTATATCTAAATCTGGACCGATTTTCACGAAAATTGGCAGACATCATTCTAGACTTAAATGATTAGGCTGTACCAAATTTCGTGCAAATCGAAGGATATATAGGGACCGTTTACATTAAATCGGTTAAATATATATATGGGAGCTATATCTAAATCTGAACCGATTTTTCCCAATTTCAATAGGGTTCGTCCTTGGGCCGAATAAGTGACCTATGCCAAATTTCATCCAATTCGGATAATAAATGCGACCTGTACTTTGTTTACAATTTAACATGGACAGACAGACGGACAGACGGACAGACGGACAGACGGACGGACGGACGGACGGACATGCATAAATCGACTTAGAAAGTGATTCTATGCATATTCTCAAAAGGAACCATGTGTCTATCTCGATTATTTTTGCCTGTTACAAACATATGCACAAAGACATAATACCCTGTACCACAGTGTGGTGAAGGGTATAAATATTGGCTGTGGGTTGCCTCTATTCTAAGCGTAACATTTCAATTATCATTGCAACTGACATCAACTCTCTAATGTGTGATTTGTTCTTGCGCTGTAATCATTTAAATGGAATTGAATGCAAGGTCAAGTCGGAATGGAGGCAATCATTAACATTGAAAGCTTTGAAAGATATAAAAAAATTTGAGATGTAAATTGAAATAGTATTTCAATGTGAAGCATAAATTGGCAAATATTTTGCGGGTCATGAAAAAAAAAAAATATTATTAAAGCCAGTAAGGAAGGTAATAAAGTCGGACTGGGCCGACTATATGATACCCTTCACCAATTTGGGTATATTACACATATGTTTCCTTACATATGTATTTCAGTATGCTATGCCAAATTTCGTGCAAATCAAAAGATATTTTGAGACTTTGGTGCACCATTTACATTTAATCGGACGAAAATATATATGGGAGCTAAATCTAAATGTGGACCGATTTTCAGGAAACTTAGCACACATTACTCTAGACTCAATTCAATACGCTATGCCGTGCAAATCGAAGAATATATAGGATCTTTGTTGCCCCATTTACCTTAAATCGGACGAAGATATATATGGGAGCTCTATCTAAATCTGAACCGATTTTCAGGAAGCTCATTCTAAGCTCAATTCAGTACGCTATGCGAAACTTCGTGCAAATCAAAGAATATTTATGGACTTTGGTGCACCATTTACATTAAATCGGACATCGGAAAAATATATGGGAGCTATATCTAAATCTGAATTGATTTTTACGAAACTTAGCACACATCATTCTAGGCTTAATTCAGTATGCTGTGCCAAATTTCGTGCAAATCGAGAGATGTATAGGGACTTTGGTGTACCATTTACATTTAATCGGACGAAAATATATATGGGAGCTATATGTAAATCTGAACCGATTTTCAAACCGATTGTTCGATTTGTTCACAATAATACATGGACGGACATGTGTAAATCGACTCAGAAATTGATTCTATGCATATTCTCAAAAGGAACCATGTGTCTCTCTCGTTTCCTTTTGCCTGTTACAAACATATGCACAAAGACATAATACCCTGTACCACAGTGTGGTGAAGGGTATAAAAATCTTGCATAAAGGATGGTCCCTAGAAAAATATTTTTAATAATACACGCGTTATGTTGGACCATAAAAAATATTTTTAAGCCAGTGAGCGGAACAGTATAGCCGAACGGGGCCGACCATATGATACCCTTCCACGAAAATCTAACTTTCTGGGGCACTACATTCGGAGCTATAGTAATATTTGCACTATCAACTTCTCGGGTATATGTCCTTCAGGAGGTCCTTCAGGTCCTTATAATGAACAGACGGACGGACGGACGGACACACATGCCAAGATCGACTCAGCTAGTCGGGGTGTGACGATCGGTATACTTAAAGGTGGGTCTAGGACCAATATTTCGCGGCTTTACAAATTCTTGGGGCTGCACAAAGCTATAATACCCTGACAACATAGTTGTGTGGGGTATAAAAATCCATGCTTTTGGATGAACCCTAAAAATATGTTATCATCATTTATTTAAATTATATTGTTGTTGTTGGTTTTGTTTTCAAACACTACAACAACAAAAGGGCTTAGTTCCACCTGGCAAACAGAATGAAAAGAAGGTTAGGGGTCTTGTCTACACAGTAAGCTAACAAAGTGTTAAACCTTGGTTCTTAGGAAGTATTTCTTAGAGAAGAGGTTGAAATTCAAAACAAAAGAAAACAACAACAACAATAAAATGTTGTTGTTATTAATTTAAGAAACAGAAAAATAATAAATTAATTGAATTAACCTGTCTGGCGAAAAGGCAATGAAAAATGATATGAAATGAAATGTTATATAGTTAAGCTGTCGCAGCCAAGCAGAAAATGCTTATTAAATATTATGTGCTATTGTTGTTGTTTTTGTTGTTGGGTTTTAAGGTCAAAAACTAATAAATTGTAATGTCAGCTTTGTAATGGTTGTTCAGAATTGAGAATCGTTGTGGGGTTTCAAGTAGATTTGATGATTTGCTAGAATTTGTGTTTTTATTTTATGGTTCTAAATAATTGTTTCAAGAGATGATCTGATCTTTGGAGAGAACGTTTTCCATAATTTCCGCTTCAGTTGTTTGTTTTTTGAAATTAATTTTTGCTGACGTAGTAATTTTGTTAAACCCACACCACTCGATTGCTTGATGTTGCTGTTTGTTAACAGTAGCCAACAACAACAGCAATAATAATTGTTGTTGAAAATTATTTTTTGTTTCACATTGAAGTGCTACTCTTAGGCCCGATCCGTATCTAAGTTTTGTGCTTTGAATTGATTACCGATTATTTTTTTGTGTGTTCTGCAAAAGATAGGCTTAGCTAAACGCTTAAAAGCCGTATCTGTTTTAAGTTTTTTTTTTTTTTGAGTTTAGCTTGGCTTACTTAAAATTCCATTTGAAATGCCAATTGGCAATTGATGTCTGACGCATTTTTTTTGTAGCTGTTGTTCGGTTTGGTTTCATCCATCACAAGTTTGAACTTTAACGAAGGACTTCAGACGTTCGGGTTGATTGCTATTGTCATTAAAGGTTTCAAACGTTTTTTTTTTTTGAAAAACAACAACAACAAAACTGTCAAGGCTTGGGTTTCGAATTTAAGTGGCATAACATTTCAAGGCTTAAAATATAAGGTCTTTTATAGGTATTTGATTGGGAGAGGAATTTTTAAAAAAATGTTTTTTTAAGTAAAAGTAAAAGATGTGGATAATTAAAAAATATTTTTTCGGTACTAGGAACTCTCAACAAGCGTGGATTATTTAAAAATATTTTTTCAAGGGTGCTGACCCTTACCCGTGGAGTTTTTAGACCAATATAGAATCGTTTGTTTACAATGGGGCAAATTATAGAAATCAATTTAAAGCAAATCTCAATCGGACATCTCTTGATTATTTGGAGCTCAATTAACATGAAATCGGTAGAAAATATGTATGTGCAAATCGAAAGATATACAGGGACTTTGGTGCACCATTTACATAAAATCGGACGAAAATGTATATATGGGAGCTATATCTAAATCTGAACCGATTTTCACGAAACTTAACACACATTATTCCAGGCTTAATTAAATACGCTGTGCCAAATTTTGTACATATCTAAAGATATATAGGAACTTTGGTGCACCATTTACATTAAATCGGATGAATATATATATATATATATATATATATATATATATATATGGGAGCCATATCTAAATCTGAACCGATTTTCACGAAATTTAAAACACATCATTCTACACTCAATTCAGTACGATATGCCAAATTTCGTACAAATCGAAGGATATATAGGAACATTCGTGCACCATTTACACTAAATCGGACGAAAATATATATGGGAGCTATATCTAAATCTGAACCGAATTTCACGAAACTTAGCAAACATCATTCTAGGCTGAATTCAGTACACTATGCCAAATGTCGTGCAAACCGAATGGACGAAAATTTATATGGGAGTTATATCTAAATCTTAACCGATTTTTTCCAATTTCAATAGGGTTCGTCCTTGGGCCAAATAAGTGATCTATGCCAAATTTCGTCCAAAGCGGATGATAAATGCGATCTGTAGTTTGTTTACAATTTAACATCAACAGATGGACTGACGGACAAACGGACCGACATGCATAAATCGACTCAGAAAGTGATTCTATGCATATTCTCAAAAGGAACCATGTGGCTATCTTGTTTCCATATACCTGTTACAAATATATGCACAAAGTCACAATACCCTGTACCAAAGTGTGGTGAAGAGTATAAATATTCTTTAAAAAATCCACCTCATAGGAAGGTCCTTGACAAATATTCGTTAAAAAAATCTACGTCTTCTTTAGCCCTCGAAAAAATATATTTTGTACAAAATCCCCATTCATTACTAGCTGTAATCATTTTTCAAAAATATTTCTTTTGTAGAAGTTATTTAAATTTGTTTCATTGTTGTTGTTGGTTTTTTGCTAATAATTTCAAAACCCAAAAAAATTAGCATAATATGAATTTGCTTGAGTCAAACAAAAAAAAAAATTGCTATAATATTCAAAAAAAAAAAAAAAAAAAAAAACTAAACGTTTTAAATATTCAATAACTTTTTTATTGTAAATTTTCTGAAACAAAAGAATAGCAGCAACAACAACAATGGCAACATGTTCAAAAATAATGGTAAATTTCAAAGGGTTTTTTGTTCCATTTTTTGGTTTTTTTTTTTTTTGTTTTTTATTTAAAACTATTTTTGCCAAGTCGTTGTCAATGTGATTTTCAATGTTTGAAACGTGTGCAATGCAAAGCAAAATTGTCATGATTTTTTGTTGCTTTAAAGAAACATTGACAACAACAACAAACCTCTGCATTTAAAGAAGAACAAGTGAAAAAACAGCTAAATGATGGTTAAATTTTTGCTTGAGGTTTCAAATTTTCTGTGTTGGAGTTTTTGTGTGCCTTCTTCTTCGATTTTTTTGTCATCAAAAATTCGATCTAGATTTTCGTTATTATTACAGTTTAATTAAATAATTTTTATTTAATATTTTGGGTAATAATAATAACGGTTATTATGTGAAGTAAAAAAATATTTGAAAAAAAAAAAACACCACACTTCCAGTTCATCTGCGGCGTTGACCTTTTCCAAAATTGTGGGAATATTTTTTGAGAAGGGAATTTTTTTATTTTATTTTTAATTTCAAAATTTATTGCTGGTATTTCCTTAAATAACCACAAGTCAATATTTTATTGTATTGTTTATTTATTTTGAAAAAAAATAAAAAAAAAACAATTGCCAAAAATCGTCTTTGTCTGTGATTGGCACAGCTAATTCGCCTTTATGTCAATCACATTGTGTAGCATAATTGAAAATATTTTTTTAACCTTCAAAACAAAATTTTGTACGACTTTCAGATGATTTCATATATTTCAAAATAATATTTAGTTTACTTTAATATTATTATTAAAAAATCAAGAAGCACAAGAACAATGTTAACCACATTCATTTTTCTTATGATACTTTTGCTCCCGCCCTGGTATTACCTCATATATATTTTTTTCTTCTTCTTAAGACTGACAAATGATGGTTGGTTTGGCTGTGATGTCTTAATAACAGGAAAATGTCATGGTTTTGAAATAATTCATATAACAAATTATAGTTATAGAAATTATGACAGAACAAGGATATCATCATTGGAGGTAATTAGAGTAAAACAAAACAAAAGACTTAAGAAACGAACATCAACATTTATTTTGAAAGAAAAAACAAATTGTGAAAAAAATACAAAAATTTGAATGTGAATTGTCTTAAATTTATTAAAAAATGATTTTTTACAATTTTTGAAAAAAAACGGATATAAGAAACAAGTTGCTTATAAACGAAAACAATTCCTTATAAGCGAATTAGGCAAAAATTAAGCGAAATATGGTTATGGAAATTATGACAGGACAAGGATATCATCATTGCTTGGGGGTAATTAGAGTAAAACAAAAGACTTAAGAAACGAACATGATCATTTATTTGAAAATAAAATAAAAAATACGAAAATTTGAAAGTGAGTTAATATTGTCTTAAATTTATTAAAAAAATATTTTTTATTTTTTTTTTTTTTTTTTTTTGAAATATCGAAAAAAAATTTCTTATAAGCAAATTAGACAAAAATTAGGTTAAATATGGTTTTAGAAATTATGCCGGAACAAGGATATCATTATTGCTTGGGGGTAATTAGAGTAAAACAAAAGACTTAAGAAACGAACATGATCATTTATTAAAAAAAAAAACAATTAGAAAAAATACGAAAATTTGAAAGTGAGTTAATATTGTCTTAAATTTATTAAAAAAATATTTTTTAATTTTTTTTTTTTGAAAAAATCGGATATACGAAACAAGTTGCTTTTAAACGAAAAACGTTTCTTATAAGCAAATATGGGTTAATTTACACGAATTAGTTAAAAATAAAGTGAAATCTGAATTTCCACAATTTTTTTTTTTGTTCGCCATATCCAAATTTTAGTTAAAAAAATAAAAGTATTTTCCTCCCTAATTTCATGAATGAAAGTTCCAACAAAATTTTTTTCATTCAAATTTCATTCAATAAAAATTATGAATTTATTATTTGTCTTAACACACATTGTTTTTTGACAACAACCCTGTGAAATCCACACAGTTTTTTTTTGCAACTTGCTGCCATTATGTTTATAATAAATGATCGGCAGCTTTCATCCATAGCTGAACTAAAAAACTCACGCTGGGAAGTTTTGTCATGCCAAATAGGTTGGGGGTCTACTGGGGCAAAAATTGGAAAATGAAAAAAAAAAAATCATTTATAAAAACTGACCCTGACAGCGAAACAATTACTTAGGTGATGGTTGTGAACTTGACAGCAAAAGTGTTTTGGATTTTTATGAAATTGATAAAATTAGACTACAACAGTTCAATGCACATCGTTAACGTTCAAATTTGACAAAAACAAGGCGTGGATTTTTTTAAAAATATTTTTTCAAAACCTGGTTTTTTTTAAAAATATTATTTAAGGCTTGGATTTTTTAAGTCGTGGATTTTTTTAAAAATATTCTTTAAGACCTGGATTTTTTTAAAAATATTTTTTAAGGTTTGAATTTTTTAAAAATATTTTTTTAAGGCCTGGATTTTTTTTAAGTATTTTTCAAGGCGTGGATTTTTTTAAAATTTTTTTTCAAGGCGTGGATTTTTTTAAAACATTTTTTCAAGGCGTGGATTTTTTTTAAAATACTTTTTCAAGGCGTGGATTTTGTTAAAAATATTTTTTCAAGGCGTAGATTTTTTTTGAATTTTTTGAGGATTGGATTTTTTTTAAAAATATTTTTTCAAGCCCTGGATTTTTATTAAAAATATTTTTCAAGTGGTGGATTTTTTAAGAATATTTTTTCAAGCCCTGGATTTTTATTAAAAATATTTTTCAAGTGGTGGATTTTTTTTAAAATGTTTTTCAAGGCCTGGATTTTTTTAAAAATATTTTTTTAAGGCGTGGATTTTTAAAAAAGTATTTTTTCAAGGCCTGGATTTTTTAAAAATATTTTTTAAGGCCTGGATTTTTTTTTAAATATTTTTCAAAGCGGTAATTTTTTAAAATATTTTTTCAAGGCCTGAATTTTTTTAAATATTTTTTCAAGGCATGGATTTGTTAAAAAATATTTTTCAAGGCGTGGATTTAAAAAAAAAAAATTCAAGGCGTGGACCTGTTGAAAAATATTTTTCAAGGCGTTGACCTGTTAAAAAATATTTTTCAAGGCGTGTTTTTTAATTTTTTTTTTTCAAGGCGTGTATTTTTTACAACTATTTTTTTCAAGGCCTGGATTTTTTTAAAAATATTTTTTCAAGACCCGGATTTTTTTAAAAATATTTTTTCAAAGCGTGGATTTTTTTTAAATATTTTTCAAGGCGTGGATTTTGATACACTACACAACTATGTTCTCAGGGTATTATAGATTTGTGCAGCCCCAAGAGTCTGTAACGCCGCGAAATATTGGTCCTAGACCCACCTTTAAGTATACCGATCGTCATATCTCGACTAACTGAGTCGATCTAGACATGTGTTTCCGTCCGTCTGTCCATCATAATTTGCCAACACGATTATTATGGACCAATCTTCACGAAATTTGGCATGTAGGATGGGTTCTGGCCAATGAAGACCCCTATTTTTGTTGGTAAAGATCGGTTAATATTTAGGAGATGAAATGGACCAAATACTTAATTTTTGCCGGTTTTTCTGGTTGCTCCAGAGGCCACAATTATGGCCCAATCATCGCAAATTTTTATATGGAGAAGGGGATCGGGCCAAAGAATAAACATGCCTGTTTTGATAAAGATCAGTCAATATTTAGCGGGTCAAATGGACCCTGACTTTTGTGTTAAAAATGACTAAATTTGTATTCTATGGCGTATATATTTACCCGTGAAGGACATAGACCCGAGAAGTTGATAGTATATCCAAGAGGAGTCGTTTGGCCTTTAAATTGATACCAAATATAGTGTCGTATGTACTCGGATGTGGGAGTTACATTTAAATATTTACAAGTGCTTACGTATTCATATATTATTTAGTAACCCATTATCACATTAGAGGGCGGAAATATAGCTCTGATCGCTTCGAAATTTTCCATGAGGATCCAGGTATGGTCAAAGACAACGCCTTTAATTTTCGGTGATGATCAGATAATAATATTGGGATGAGATGGACCGAGAACAATTTTTTTTTGAGTCGATTTATAGGCCACAATTGAAATCCGAACATTACAACACAACCCACGGTGGAGGAAATCTGAACATGTAATTAGAAGGGCTGCAGAGAATATTAGTAATATTTGTTGACCCCTAGTCGTTCAAGAGGTTGCAAATATCGCGAAATATTGCCCTAGCTTAGAATATAGAACTACAGAAAGTTATATTTTCGTAGAAGTAGTGTAGGGTATCGTATGGTCGGGCCCATCCGACTATATTGCTCCGCTCACTGGTTTGAAGAATATTTTTGGAAGGATCTTTTAAAGAATATGTTTTTGGAAGGCTATAGTATCAGTGTATTTTTTTTAATATTTTTTTAAATGTTTTTTGAACACCTACATCTAGGCATGGATTTTTTTTAAACTTTTTTCCAAGGCCAAATCCACGTCTACATATGGACCTTAAATTTATTTTTATTGTGTTTTATATACCCATTTTTCTATCTTTATTATATTTATTTATTTTAATTACTTTTTTTGTTCTTTAAATTATTATTTTTTGTTTTTTTTCGATAGCTACCCAATGTTGACCCTCTCCAAATCCTTTCCATCAAAAAACCCCATTCTTTGTCAAAATCAAGGTTAATTTTTTGATAAAGATTTTCTTGTTAACAATGATGCGGAACATCAAAAAAAATATTTTTTTCAATACCGACAACAAATGCCCCAAAGGCTTTATTACTTTACTTAGAAACCGTGTACTACAACAATTACCTGTTCCCGTTACCAATCTAAGTTACCTTGAGGCCACTGACAACCAAACAACCAACAATTCCTGGCCTGTCTGCCAACCTCTCTCTCTCAGCGTCAGATGATGTTGAAATCTTCACACTTAAAATGTTTGTTTACGCCACCTATTATTCAGTCCTATTTACTGTCGATCGATCGGTTGGTCGGTCTATTCACTTTTATTTTTTGGCAAAACCCAGACAGAACAGCCTTCCCCTCTGTTCCCCCTTTCCAAATTTTTTGTTTTGTTTTTTTGAAGATTGAACTACAACGAATCTCTTGTTTCGAGAAGGAATTACATTTGTTTACGAGTTTTTTTTTTTTTTGTTTAACCAGACTTTTAAGGCTTCCGTTTAACGAAAAAAAATTAAAAACAAATGTTAACACCATACAAATATTTTTTTCAGATTTGAAAGTATTTGTCTTCTCCTATTTTTCCAATTTTTTTGCTACTGACGATATCGATATTTTGCCAAATAGCAGCCAGTTTTTACAATTGTTTTTATTTCTTTTTTCTAAGTACTTCTGTTTTCAAGAAAATTATGTAATTACCCAAACCATACCCCTCCTTTCTCCCTCCTCCCTGCACTAGGGGCTGGCAGTTTAATGGCAAACGAAGGAAATCAATAGATTTTGGTTTTCAGAGAATTTATTTGGGTAAAAAATTTAGTTTTCAGTATTGTTTGAATTTTTTTATTTCTTTTTTTTTAATTGTTGTTTTGGTTTTATTTATTTTTGGGAATTTTTCGTTTTGTTTTTCAAATAAATGGGGGTTGATTGCAGTTCCATCCATTGCTATGCCTACGATGCGTGCCTCTATCTAATGTAGTAGATGTGTGCGTGTGTGTGTGTGTATGTCTGTAATTATTTTAAATACAAATCGTCGATGTAATGAGACTTCGAAACAATGCCTTCCTTTGGAAGAGACCGCTGCATGTTTCTCATGCCACAGAGTATGATGAAATTTTTGAAAATATTCAAAGTGGCGGAACAAAACAAATGGAAGTCCAATCGATTTTTTGGTAAACAAATTAAATTAATTTTGACTTTTAAGTAGAGCAAAATTATTTGGAGAATTGTTATTGGCATTGCTTATTATCTCAAAAGTTTGGTGCTTAAGTCTTTTGTTTCAAAAAAGTCCACGCCTGGATATAGACCTGATTTTTTTTTTAAATCCACGCCTGAATATAGACCTGGTTTTGTTAATAGCCTCCAAAATCTCTTCATCCCCAAAAAAATTCCAATCACGATTGCTTATCCCATCGGCCTAGCTATGGATCTTTTCACGAAGCTTAGCAACATCATTCTAGACTTAATTCAGCACGCTATGACGAATTTCGTGTAAATCGAATAATTTTCAGATATTTTGGTGCACCATTTACATAAAATCGGACGAAATTATATATGGAGCTATATCTAAATCTGAACCGATTTTCAGGAAACTTAACACACACGATTCTAGACCTAATTAATTACGTTGTGCCAAATTTCGTGCAGATCGAAAGATATTTAGGGACTTTGGCGCACCATTTACCTTATATCGGACGAAAATATATATGGGAGCTATATATAAATCTGAACCGATTTTCAGGAAACTTAGCACACATCATTCTAGACCTAATTCAGTACCCCAGGCAAAATTTCGTGCAACTAGAAAGATATATAGGACCTTTGGTGCACCATTTACCATAAATCGGATGAAAATTTATATGGGGGCTATATCTAAATCTAACCGATTTTCACGAAACTTAGTACACATCATTCTGGACCTAATACAGTACCCTATGCAAAATTTCGTACAAATCAAAAGATATATAGGGATTTTTGTGCCTGTATCGGACGAAAATATATATTGGAGCTATATCTAAATCTGAATCGATTTTTCATAATTCCAATAGGGTTCGCCTATGGGCCAAATAAATGAGCTGTGCTAAATTTCATCCAATTCGGATTATAAATGCGACCTGTACTTTGTTTACAATTTAACATCTACAGACGGACGGACATAAATCGACTCAGAAAGTGATTCTATGCATATTCTCAAAAGGAACCATGTGTCTATCTCGTTTCCTTTTTGCCTGTTACAAACATATGCACAAAGACATAATACCCTGTAGCACAGTGTGGTGAAGGGTATAGCAACCGACAAGAAATTAAGTATTTGGTCCATTTCATCTCCTAAATATTAACCGATCTTTACCAACAAAAATAGGGGTCTTCATTGGCCAGAACCCATCCTACATGCAAAATTTCGAGAAGATTGTTCCATAACTGTGACCTGTATCGTGTTTACAAAATATAATGGACAGACGGACGGACACACATGCCTAGATCGACTCAGCTAGTCGAGATATGACGATCGGTATATTTAAAGGTGGGTCTAGGACCAGTATTTCGCTGCGTTAAAAACACTTGGGGCTGCACAAAGCTAAAATACCCTTACAACATAGTTGTGTAGGGTATAAAAATCCACGCCTTGTTTTAGGCCTTGAAAATATATTTTTAAAAATCCATGCTTGTTCAAGTCCCCAAAATTTTTTTTTAACTGCTAGTTGGTTGATAGTCTCCAAAATATTTTTTTAAAACAAATCGCGGTTGTTCATAGCCTTCAAAAATGTTTTGTTATATCAGCAATTATTAATAGCTTCCAAAAATATAGTTTTTTTTTTTTTTTTTTTTTTTTTATTCGAAAGCCGTTACATCTCAATATTGGTCAATAGAAACTAAATTTTCTGTTATAGTTTTTTATTTTAATTATTTCAATTTAATTTTCGATGTTTTTTTATTATTCGGAAAATCATTGCTGTATGCCTTGAAACTTCAAACAAATTAAAAGCAAATAACCCAATACCACAGGCCACGAAAAAAACCGAAGCGAACAATTTTCAAACCATGTGAAGAAGATCAACTGCAGAAGAGAGGTCTTTGGGATTGCATTTCAGAGGTGGTTGGTAATGACGACAGTAATGGTGGTGATGCTGCCATTGTTGTTGTTGTTCGAGTTGTTGTTGCTGTTTAGCTTTAGATGGTATTGGACAATTCCCAACGCCTTTCCATCCGAAAAACTATTTGTGAATGTACAAATGACGATAATGGCTGTTGGTCGGTCGCTTGCGATCGCTCGCCTAACGGATTGGTAATGGCGACGACGATGGCTTTCAAAATCATCCGGCAATACCATAACAAATGCTACCTAACATTGATAAAAATAATAGCAATAATGATGAAGATGCGGATGATGGTGATGTCGGGGAAGATGATAACGTTTAGGCTTGTGCCAGACTGCCTGGTTGCGCACTTCCCTGGCCATTACAACGCCATGGTGATCGTTGATATTGCCACTTGTCCATCGTTGACTTAGTCTTTGCAGATGACAGCTTGAAAATCAAAGTGAAGCATTGAAGATTCCAATGGTGGTTTTTCTTTTTCCGAACAAATTTGATTTACTTCTTCGAGTTGGCAACAAGTTTGTGGTCCATCCAATTTTTTGTGGTTTTTAGCTTGAAGGTCATTTGTAACTACTTTGGCGATTACAATCGTTTAACAGCCAAATAACCAATATTTTGGAGATCATTCACTGCTTGTCCCGATTTATTTTTATGTGTTTAATTATGGTCTTTGGGTTCGAAAGCCACTCATAAATATCTAATTTCCAAAAAAAATGTTGTGTTGAAAATTATTTTAATTGTTGTAATAGTTGTTTAAGTGCTTCGGATATGATAAGCAATCGTGATGGGATTGGATAGTTGTGGGGTAAGAGATTTAGAAGAAGATACGAAAATAAAAAAAAAAATACAAAATCGAAAAAATAAGAAATTTAAGAAATACAAATAACAAGGCGTGGATTTAAAAAAAATCTGTGCTTAGAAAACGACATGGAATTAAAAAAAGTTTTCTGTGCCTAGAAAAAAGCGTGGATTAAAAAAAATAGATTTCCAGGTCTAGAACAAGGATTGTATTAAAAAAAATAAAAAAAATTCTGTGCTTAGAGAATTACCTGGATTTTTCATAAATTTTTTTTTTCAGGCCGAGAACAATTCGTGGATTTTTAAACTATTTTTTCAATGCCTAGAACCAGGCGTGGATTTTTATACCCTTCACCACACTGTGGTACAGGGTATTATGTCTTTGTGCATATGTTTGTAACAGGCAAAAGAAAACGAGATAGACCCATGGTTCCTTTTGAGAATATGCATAGAATCACTTTTTGAGTCGATTTACGCATGTCCGTCCGTCCGTCCGTCTGTCTGTCCATGTTAAATTGTAACCTAAGTACAGGTCGCATTTATGATCCGATTTGGATGAAAGTTGGCATAGGTCATTTGCACAAAATTTGGCATAGCGTACGCAAATAAGTCTAGAGTGATGTGTGCTAAGTTTCGTGGAAATCAGTTCAGATTGAGATATAGCTCCGATATATAGTTTCGTCCGATTTTATGTAAATGGTGCACCAAAGCCCCTATATATCCTTGGATTTGCACGAAATTTCGCATAGCGTACTGAATTACGAGAAGAATGATGTGTGTTAAATTTCTTGAAAATCGGTTTAGATTTAGATATAAATCCCATATATATTTTCGTCCGATTTTCTGAAAATGGTGTACCAAAGTCCCTATATATCCTTCGATTTACACAAAATTTGGCACAGCGTACGGAATTAAGTCTAGAATGATGTGTGCTAAGTTTCGTGGAAATCGGTTCAGATTTAGATATAGCTCCCATATATACTTTCGTCCGATTTTATGTAAATGGTGCAACAAAGTCCCTATATATCCTTCGATTTACACGAAATTTGGCATAGCATACTCGATTAAGTCTAGAATAATGTGTGTTAAATTTCGCGAAAATCGGTTCAGATTTAGATATAGCTCCTATATTATAGTTTCGTCCGATTTTATGTAAATGGTACACCAAAGTCCTGTATATCTATCGATTTGCACGCAAGTTGTTATAGCGTACTGAATTGAGCCTAGAATGCTATGTGTTTAGTTTCGTGAAAATCGGTTTAGATTTAGATATAGCTCCCATATATATATATATATATATATATATATATTCCTTCGATTTTATGTAAAGCGTGCACTAAAGACCCAAAGTTTGCTCGATTGACATATAATTGTTGTTGAAATCGATTCAGATTTAGATAAAGCTCCCATTTGTATATTCGTTGGAGTTTAGGTAAATGTTGCACCGGTTGACACGAAACCTATCAATGGTCCTGTTGAATACACCCAAAGTGGTGAAGGGTATCATAATGTCGGCCCTGTCCGACTTTACTACTTTCCTTACTGGTTCTAGTTGCTCTAGGGGCTACAATTATGGGCCAAACACCGCGATTTTTTACATGGAAAAGGGGATCGGGTTAAAGAATAAGCATACCTGTTTCGATAAAGATCGGTCAATATTTAGTGGGTCAAATGGACCCTGACTATTGTGTGAAAAATTACAAAATTTGTATTCTATAGCGTATATATTTACCCCTGAAGGAGATCGACCCCAGAAGTTGATAGTATATCCAAGAGGAGTCGTTTGGCCTTTAAATTGATACCAATTATATTATCATATGTACTCAGATGTGGGAGTTACACGTAAATATTTACAGGTGCTTACGTATTCAGATATTATTTAGTAACCCATTATCACACTAGAGGGCGGAAATATAGCGGTGATCGATTTGAAATTTTCTATGGGGATCCAGGTATAATTAAGGGCAACAACTATAATTTTCGCTGATGATCAGATAATAATTTTGGGATGAAGTGGACCGAAAACTTAATTTTTTTGTAATTTTTCGAATCTATAGGCCACAGTTATATGCCGTTCATCACCATACAGTCCATGCTGAAGACAATCTGGACAAGTAATTAAATGGGCTGTACTGAATATTAGTAATGTTCGGAAAATATGTTAGTATATGGAAAAGGTGCTGTTTTGACCTCTAATCGGACAAGAGGGTGCAAATAACAGGAAATATTTCCCAGGCTCGGGATAACAACATCAGCAGAAAGTTAGAACTCCGTCGTAGTTGTGTAGGGCATCGTATGGTTGGCCCCGTCCGACTATACTGCTACGCTGACTGGTTTAAAAATAGTTTTTCAAGGTCTAGAGAAAGGCGTGGATTTTTTAAAAATAGATTTCAAGCCGTAGATTTTTAAAAATACATTTTCAAGGCGTGGATTTTTAAAAATAGATTTTCAAGGTGTGGATTTTTAAAAATAGATTTCTTGCGTGGATTTTTAAAAATAGATTTTCAAGGCGTGAATTTTTAAAAATAGATTTTCAAGGCGTGGATATTTCAAAATAGGCGTGGATTTAAAAAAAATGGTTTTGAAACGCTTGAAACGTTTTTTTTCAAGAACTCTAAAAGCCTTTAATGTTTCCGCTCGGTATTTAACTTATCTCTTGTCTTGATCCACATAACGTCTTCATAACATTTCAAATTGATAATAAAAATTCCTTTTTATT
Organism: Musca vetustissima; assembly: GCF_032173495.1. Lineage (NCBI taxonomy): Eukaryota > Metazoa > Arthropoda > Insecta > Diptera > Muscidae > Musca > Musca vetustissima. Next base: position 7,233 of record NW_026878859.1, on the reverse strand, counting down.
CAAGATAATTACTACAAACATGTTTTATAACAATAACAACAACAACTACAACCAGTAAGGAAAGTAGTAAAGTCGGACGGGGCCGACTATATGATACCCTTCACCACTATGGATATATTAAACAGAACTATTAACATGAAATTGGATGAAATAAAATATGTGATATTTATCTAAATGTGAATCTACCTATATATCCATAAGTTATATAAATCGACTTCAATCAAATATAAATAGGTTATCTGTTGGGCTATGTCTGTACTTCTAGAAAACGCAACTACGTAATTCTATGCTCAATTTTGTACGTTGTGCAAAATTTGATGTCAACCTGACTAGCATGAAGAGTTTGATGTCCAATTTACTTAAAATCGGGCGAAAATATATATGGAAGCTCTATCCAAATATATCGAAGGATATATAGGGACTTTGGTGCACCATTTACATGAAATCGGACGAAACTATATCTGAATCTGGGCCGATTTTCTCGAAACTGGGCAGACATCATTCTAGGCTCAATTCAGTACGTTATGCCAAATTTCCTGCAAATCGAAAGATATATAGGGACTTTGGGGTACCATTAACATGAAATCGGACGAAACTATATATGGGAGCTATATCTAAATCTGGACCGATTATCGCGAAACTGGGCAGACATCATTCTAGCCTCAATTCAGTACGTTATGCCAAATTTCATGCAAATCGAAAGATATATAAGGACTTTGGTACACCATTTACCTTAAATCGGAGGAAGATATATACGGGAGCTATATCTAAATCTGAACCGATTTTCACGAAACTTTGCACACATCATTCTAGACTTAATTCAGTGCGCTATGCCAAATTTCGTGCAAATCGAAAGATATATAGGGTCTTTGGTACGCCATTTACCAAAAATCGGCCGAAACTATATATGGGAGCTATATCTAAATCTGAACCGATTTTCACGAAACTTGGCACACATCTTTCGTGGCTCAATTCAGTACGCTATGCCAAATTTCGTGCAAATCGAAAGATTTTCAGGGTCTAAAGTCCGTAAATCGGGCGAAACTATATATGGGAGCTATATATAAATCTGAACCGATTTTCACGAAACTTGGCACACATCTTTCGTGGCTCAATTCAGTACGCTATGCCAAATTTCGTGCAAATCGAAAGATTTTCAGGGTCTAAAGTCCGTAAATCGAACAAAAATATATATGGGAGCTATATCTAAATCTGAACCGATTTTTCCCAATTTCAATAGGGTTCGTCCTTGGGCCAAACAAATGAGCTGTGCCAAATTTCATCCAAATCGGATCATAAATGCGACCTGTACTTTGTTTACAATTTAACATGGACAGACGGACAGACGGACGGACGGACGGACGGACGGACATGCATAAATCGATTCAGAAAGTGATTCTATGCATATTCTCAAAAGGAACCATGGGTCTATCTCGATTATTTTTGCCTGTTACAAACATATGCACAAAGACATAATACCCTGTACCACAGTGTGGTGAAGGGTATAAAAATGAAAAAAAAAAACAACCAGAGCAACACTATCCATAGCCGGACATAATTCCATCATTTAAAATAAAAAAATAGATAAATTCTTTTGGCCAAATGTTTGACGTTGTAGCCGGGTCACATAAAATTCGCAGTTAAATTGTGGTTGGTTTTTTATTGTCATATAAATAATTTTTAATTAATAAACGTAACAACACTTTTAATTTTACTATTATTGTTGTTGTTGCTGCTGCTTTTGTTGTTATCAGAGGAAACCTCAACGGCCATTTTTGTGGACGTGAAAAACACGCACTTAATAGTCATCAAAAATGGACATAAAAATTGTCGGCCACTTGAGGAATTAACAATGGAGTCGAAGTCTGACTGAAGAAGAAGTGCAAGAAGAAGAAGAGGATGCCGGAGACTAAGGCTAAGCGGTAATAATTGAAGATGTTCCGAAAAACAAATAATCAACCAAACAGAGATTCGCATGAGAACCAGAAGAGACAGCCACAAAACATTCATTCTATGTACGAGTACGAAGTCCATCATTCCACACCGGACGGACGAACATAGAGAAGATATGGTATGGTGGACTTCGTCTCAGATCACCATTCGTTGCTTGTCTATCCATCCACAACATATGAATTAACAATTGTTCCATGAACAAATAATGCCAATTAACCTTTTAACATTTCATTTCGGTTCATAGCTTGGATTGCATTGCGAACGTTCTTTTTCGTCTTCTTCCAAACCTCCTCTTCAGCTGCTTCCTTCGCCAACTTGAAAATATGACCGAAAATGCAATGAAATGAAGAGAAACCCCCCAAAACTAACAACAACTACAACGACCACCATATCTGCCGTCATAATAAGTACCGCCATTAACGAAGTTCTCTTAACCAAACACTCGATGATGACCACGCATGCGCGCATTGTCTTGCCGAAAAAAAATAGAGAAGAAGAAGAAACAGAATATATGACAAGCATAATAAATCAATGCTAGAAGCTAGAGCGGATTATAAAGGCAATGATCAGAGCCATGGTATGCCAGGCCATAAATCATATGGAGAAAAATCGGTGGAGAGTGACGAAGCTCAGACACCTTTTTAAGTACGAATTTTTTAAAAAATATATATATCTAAATCTGAACCGATTTTCTCGAAACGTATCACACAGCATTCTAGACTCAGTTCAGTACGCTATGCCAAATTTCATGCAAATCGAAGGATATATAGGGACTTTGTTGCGCCATTTACATAAAATCGGACGAAAATATATATGGGAGCTATATCTAAATCTGAACCGATTTTCACGAAACTTGGCACGCATCATTCTAGGCACAATTCAGTACGCTGTGCTAAATATCATGCAAATCGAAGGATATATAGGGACTTTGCTGCACCATTTACATAAAATCGGAGGAAAGTATATATGGGAGCTATACCGAAATCTGAACCGATTTTCTCGAAACTTACCACTCATCATTCTACGCTTAATTCAGTACGCTGTGCCAAATTTCGTGCAAATCGAAAGTTATATAGGGACTTTGGTGTACCATTTACCTTAAATCGGACGAAAATATATATGGGAGCTATATCTAAATTAGAACCGATTTTCACGAAACTTGGCACACATCATTCTAGGCTTAATTCAGTACGTTGTGCCAAATTTCCTGCAAATCGAAAGATATATAGGGACTTTGGTGCACCATTTACATAAAATCGGACGAAAATATATATGGGAGCTATATCTGAATCTAAACCGATTTTCCCGAAACTTACCACTCACCATTCTAGACTCAATTCAGTACGCTATGCCAAATTTCGAGCAAATCGAAAGATATTTAGGGACTTTGGTACACCATTTACTTTAAATCGGACGAAAATATAAATGGGAGCTATATCTAAATCTGAACCGATTTTCACGAAACTTGGCACACATCATTTTAGGCTTAATTAAGTACGCTGTGTCGAATTTCATGCAGATCGAAAGATATATATGGACTTTGGTGCACTATTTACCTTAAATCGGACGAAACTATATATGGGAGTTATATCTAAATCTGAACCGATTTTGCCGAAATTTACCACTCATCAGTCTTGACTCAATTCAGTATTCTATGCCAAATTTCGTGCAAATCGAAAGATATATAGGGACTTTGGTGCACCATTTACCTTAAATCGGACGAAAATATATATTGGAGCTATATCTAAATCTGAACCGATTTTCACGAAACTTAGCAGACATCATTCTAGGCTAAATTTAGTATGTTGTGCCGATTTGCACACAAATCGAAAGATATATAGGGACTTTGGTGCACCATTTACCTTAAATCGGACGATAATATATATGGGAGCTATAGCTAAATCTGAACCGATTTTCACGAAACTTGGCACACATCATTATAGGCTTAATTTAGTATGTTGCGCCGAATTTCGTGCAAATCGAAAGATATATAGAGGCATTGGTGCACCATTTACCTTAAATCGGACGAAAATATATATGGGATACATATCTAAATCTGAACCGATTTTCCCAAAACTTACCACTCATCATTCCTGACTCAATTCAGTACGCTGTACCAAATTTCATGCATATCGAAAGATATATAGGGACTTTGGTGCACCATTTACATAAAATCGGACGAAAATATATATGGGAGCAATATCTAAATCTGAACCGATTTTCACGAAACTTGACACACATCATTCTAGGCTTAATCTTTTCCAAAAAAAAAAACAACTCTGAAAATCTCTCTCAAGCATAAAGATCCTCCACACCTGAAGATGAATCCAACAACCATACCCCACCTTCCAATTATAGCGAACCAAAATAGAAGGTATCCACCAAAAGAAAAAAAATCTGATGACTTGTCGTTACCATTCGTTCAAAACGACATCAAACCTCCTCAACAACAGAAAAAATGATGGATTCTCAGTCACACAAGTGAATGACGAAGTGATTGAGTGAACGACTGAGTACATATGTCGTAGATCTTCAAACGCGAAAAAAATCTCCTAAACATAATTTGTATGTTTTTAATGTATGTAAATAAAAATATTTTTTTCCTTCGTTCGTTCGTTCGTTGTCATAACGTGTAAATATTTTCAAGACAACCAACCGAATCAACCTAACCAACCCACCAGCCCATCACTTCTCAGTGCTAAAAAAATGGCAAAAACCACAATCAGATTCATAGCTCTTTAGAAGACCACAACAAAAAATGAAGCGGATATGCAATATGACAACAGCAACAAAAACAACACCGACACTTTACAACAACAATAACAAAAGCCATGATTCACTAACTCACTTACGTACGTATGATGCGGTTTTTGGCAGGTGAGGATGATGATGAGCCCGCGCAAATTCTGACAAGTTCAAATAGCTACCGGTGATGTTGGTGGTGTCATCACATCACATCAATGGCAGTGCGGAGCTGGTACCTCCGCACAGTAGGAATAACCGACTAATAAATACATGAATTTATGATGATGTTGAATTTGAGTTTTGAATTTGGAATGGTAACCCAAAAATTCCCTGCAAATTAGTACCAAGCGATGTAGTAACAACAGCCCCTGGTGTTGTTAATGGTAATAAAACTGAACCAAAAAAAAAAAAAATTGCGATCGGAGGGAAAAAAATGTTAACTGGATCATAAAACATGTTTTGCAGTGGGAATTTGTTGTAGTTATGAAAAAAATTTTTGTTAATTAAAAATTTTAAAATTTATTAAAGAATGTGAAAAATACACCTCTTTTTCCGATCAATATTATAGAGGGGGTATGGAGACCCCTAGGAAGGTTGTGAAATAAAAATATGTAAAAATTAAAATATTTCTATAAAGGTAATCACAAAAATGTATTGAAATTTTTATTCGAAGTGGAACTACAGGAACTTAACACACACACGCACCCACACACACATATATATATATATATATATATATATATATTCTAATCTCATACCTTAATCTTATTCCAAATATACTTTATGTTTAAATAAATATATTAAATTTTAATCAAAGTTGTTCCCACTTGTTATCACAGTCTCATTTTTTCTAAATTAAAAAATAATTCGATTTAATTTCAGAATGTATTTCAAATCATATGTACATACATTCTAACATACATAACAATAAATTAAACAAATAGGTATGTATATTTGAAAAAGATTTCAAATAAATACTTGTTGCTGCTAATATGCCATGGTTACCACCCACCCTCCATATGACTCCGTGGCGCAACGGTAGCGCGTCTGACTCCAGATCAGAAGGTTGCGTGTTCAAATCACGTCGGGGTCACAACACGTGAATATTTTTTTTTTATTATTTTCTATATAAACATATAAAATATATGAAAAATTAATAGTATTAATATTAAATTTCAATTTACAAAAAATTAAAAATATAAAAAAACTTGAATTTTATGATAAAAAGCAGTAAAGAAAGTTCAAAAGTCGGACGGGGCCGACTATATGATACCCTTCACTTAGGGTACATACAAGAGATGTTAATATATACAATATGCTGTAGATAGAACAGACATAGAATCTTTGGAGGACCATTGAGATAGAATCGGGCGAAATTAAATGTGCTAATCGGCACAGCATACTGAATTGAGTCTAGAACGATGTGTGTTAAATTTCTTGAAAATCGGTTCAGATTTAGATATAGCTCCCATATATTTTTTCGTCCGATTTTAGGTAAATAGTGCACCAAAGTCCCTAAATATATTTTGATTTGCACGAAATTTGGCACAGCGTAATGAATTAAGCTTAGAACGATGTGTGTTCAATTTCGTGAAAATCGGTTCAGATTTACATATAGCTCCCATATATATTTTCGTCCGATTTTATGTAAGTGATGCACCAAATTCCCTATATATCCTTCGATTTGCACGAAATTTGGCATTGGGTACTAAATTGAGTGTAGAATGATGTGTGTTAAGTTTCCTGAAAATCGGTCCAGATTTAGATATAGCTCCCATATATATTTTCGTCCGATTTTACGTAACTGGTGCAACAAAGTCCCTATATATCATTCGATTTACATGAAATTTGGCATTGGGTACTAAATTGAGTGTAGAATGATGTGTGTTAAGTTTCGAGATAATCGGTTCAGTTAAGATATAGCTCTCGTATATATATTTTCGTCCGATTTTATATAAATGCTGTAGCAAAGTCCCTATATATCTTTCGATTTGCACGAAATTTGGCATAGGGTACTGAATTAAGTCTAGAATGATGTATGGTAAGTTTCGGTGAAATCGCTTCCGATTTCGATATATGTATTCGCCCTATTTTACATAAGTGATGCAACAAACTCCTAATCTTTGTTCGATTAACACGAAATTTTGCACAACGTATCAAATTGAGACTTGAATGACGTTTTTGGGTTTTTTGAAATTGGTGCAGATGCAGCCATAGCTAACATATGTATTTCGAACGGGTGTCTGATTGAAATTAAACTTTTAACAGTGTCGCGTACCGAATAAAGTGTATCAATTATGCTATAAATCGTTTTCCATAAATTTGTCCCATGGTACGCAGACGACTCTAAATCTGCCGAATGAAATTAAATTTTTCATAGGTTGCAGAAAGACATGAGTACGTACCTTCGAGGGAACATTGACTTACAATTGTAAGGATACATATGTAGAATATACCCAAAGAGGTGAGGGGTGTCATATATATATAGTCGGCTACGTCCGACTTTACTGCTTTATAAAAACTATAAATATTTAA
>NW_026878858.1:0-24923 GCF_032173495.1 Musca vetustissima | reverse complement strand
CAGGACTATTAAAATAAAATTGGATGAAAAAAAAATGTGATATTTATCTAAATGTGAATCTACCTAGATCTATCCATAAAGTATGTCAATCGACTTCAAACAAGTATAAATAGGTCATCCGTTGGGCTATGTCGGTACTTCTAGAAAACGCAACTACGTAATTCTATGCTCAGTTTTGTACGTTGTGCAAAATTTGATGTCAATCTGACTAACATGAGGAGTTTGATGCCCAATTTACTTGAAATCGGGCGAAAATATATGTGGAAGCTCTATCCAAATATTAAGCGATTTCAAACAAACTTGTACTAATTTCAGAACGTTTTGTTCCTATTGGTTCCTTAGTACGTCAATTACTTAAAATCAATCTATAATAAAAGGGAGCAATATCTAAATCTGGACCGATTCTCACGAAACTTGGCAGACATCATTCTAGGCTCAATTAAGTACGTTATGCCAAATTTTGTGCAAATCGAAGGGTATATAGGGACTTTGGTGCACCATTTACATGAAATCGGACGAAACTATATATAGGAGCTATATCTAAATCTTGACCTATTTTCACGAAACTTGGCAGACAGTACGTTATGCCAGATTTCGTGCAAATCGAAAGATATATAGGGACTTTGGGGCACCATTTACATGAAATCGGACGAAACTATATATGGGAGCTATATATATAACTGGACCGATTTCCTCCAAACTTGGCAGACATCACTCTAGGCTTAATTCAGTACGTTACGCCAAATTTCGTGCAAATCAAAAGATATATAGGGACTTTGGTGAACCATTTACATGAAATCGGAAGAAACTATATATGGGAGCTATATCTAAATCTGGACCGATTTCCTCCAAACTTGGCAGACATCACTCTAGGTTTAATTCAGTACGTTACGCCAAATTTCGTGGAAATCGAAAGATATATAGCGACTTTGGTGCACCATTTACATGAAATCGGACGAAACTATATATGGGAGCTATATCTAAATCTGGACCGATTTTTTCGAAACTTAGTAGACATCATTCTAGGTTCAATTCAGTACGTTATGCCAAATTTCGTGCAAATCGAAAGATATGTAGGGACTTTGGGGCATCATTTACATGTAATCGTAAGAAACTATATATGGGAGCTATATCTAAATTTGGACCGATTTTTCCAAACTTAGCAGACATCACTCTAGGCTTAATTCAGTACGTTATACCAAATTTCGTGCAAATCAAAAGATATATAGGGACTTTGGGGCACAATTTACATGAAATCGGACGAATCTATATATGGGAGCTATATCTAAATCTGGACCGATTTTCACGAAACTTGGCAGACATCATTCTAGACCTAAATGATTAGGCTGTACCAAATTTCGTGCAAATCGAAAGATATTTAGGGGCCGTTTACATTAAATCGGTTAAATATATATATATGGGAGCTATATCTAAATCTGAACCGATTTTTCCCAATTTCAATAGGGTTCGTCCTTGGGCCGAATAAGTGACCTATGCCAAATTTCATCCAATTCGGATCATAAATGCGACCTGTACTTTGTTTACAATTTAACATGGACAGACAGACGGACAGACGGACGGACGGACGGACGGACATGCATAAATCGACTTAGAAAGTGATTCTATGCATATTCTCAAAAGGAACCATGTGTCTATCTCGATTATTTTTGCCTGTTACAAACATATGCACAAAGACATAATACCCTGTACCACAGTGTGGTGAAGGGTATAAAAAATGCGGCATCAAGCTGTGGAACCCAAACGAACAACAACAAGTGAAAAAGCGTTAAGTTCGGCCGGGCCGAACTTTGGATACCCTCCACCATAGATATACTGACAGGTACTAATAATGAAAATACCAAAAGGTGGACCTATACCGACATTTCTAAAAAGGGATTATGTAAACAAAAATAAAAAATTCAGAAATTTTTAATGGATAATTATACCCTCAGATTTATCGCTATTGAGGGTGTATACACTTTAACACGACGAAAATGTGGCTAATCGAAATATTGGTTCTAGACCCCATGCCTTTTTGGACCAAATCCGTTTCAAAAAATTTAGGTTTCATCCAAACTTTGTCCATCTTATTATTTCTTCCAATCTTAATTCAATTCGAAAAAGGGGAATATCGGTCTACTTCTTCTGGAACCTCCATACAGGGGCTAGGTCTAAATGCGGGTTACAGTTCATTATCGAACCTTACGTTCTACTTGTTTATCTGGATATCCTCCACAGGTGAAATGATTACATCAGAGACTTAGAACCAAACTCAAAACGCGGAACAAATCAGATAACCATTTTAGTATAAATAAAAGGGGGTTATAAGAGGACTACCCCAAAATGGGGGCGAATATTTATAATTTTTGGTAGGGAGATTTGGTACCATATACGACTACAAAATACCAATTTGCAGCAAATTCGGTTGAAAAACGCGCTCAAGAACCCCAAAATACCGAAAATTGAGGGTAACCTTATATGGGGGCTATCGGAAAAAATTGACCTATATTCATGATTTTTTGTGGAGAGATTTGGGACCTATTAAGAACTCAAAATACTGCATTACAGCTAATTCGGCGGAAAAATACGAACAAAATCCCCAAAATATTGAAAAACACGCTCAAGAACCCCAAAATACTGAAATTTGGGGGGTACCCCTATATGGGAGCTATGCCTAAACGTCGACCGATATAGCCCATCTTCGAACTTGACCTGCCTGCAGACAAAAGACGACTCTATGCTAAATTTTGAGGCTCTATATCTATTCGTTTAGACGCTAGAGTGATTACAAAAGACAGACGGACATGCTTAGATCGTCATAGAATTTTACGCTGATCAAGAATATATATACTTTATAGGGTCGGAAATGATTATTTCGATGCGTTACGAACGGAAAAACAAAACTAATATACCCTCCATACTATGGTGGAGGGTATAAAAAACTACTACCCAACTTCTGAGGCGGATTTCCTTGAAAAATAGTCTATAATTGGACTCTGGGTCCGTCAAAAGCTATATATGTGTTATTGGTCAGGTAAAGCTCCAATCGTGCTTCATACATATTTACGAATATAATGTAATGTTTATCAATTGTATTGGATATACTGTCGTCTTATCCAGTCTATGCCCCTTCGGAGTAAATAATTATGCCAGAGAATGCAAATTTTGGAATTATTCACAGTCTTCAAAGTCTTCGGACCGATTATCATGAAAACAGCCATACTTATTCCATGGTCAAGTCCTTTTCTTCGTGTAAGATTTCATGATGTTCAGGTCATAATTGTGGCCAGAAAAACATACAAATATTAAGTTTTTGGTCCATTTCAACCGCTAACTATTAACAGATCATTACCAAAAAGCAATAGGTCGGCTGGTGCGCACGATAACTGTCGAAAAGAGTGGCCGAGTTCATTCAAACTTTGCACATCCAAATATTTATTCAAAACTTAGAAGTTCGACGATGTTGAATATCATGCCACTTCTACCCCCATAAAAAATTTTGCAAAAAAATATTTTATTATATCACATCTGATTTGAACAAAACCCTACACAACTTAATAATAGGTTGGGGAAAAAGAAATCCATTATTTATTCGGTAGATGGCTATACTCATAGATTTCTCGTAAAGTATCGATCAAATAATTTCAGATTTATGCTCGTTGGAAGGATGACATTTCGCAGTAAAAAAATATTTTGCTGCTTTTTGTTTGGTGCATTCAGGTGTGAGTTGCAGGCTGTTAAAAGTGGAAGTGAACAAAGAGAAAATTCGAAAAATTTTACAGTTTTTTATAGACAAAGGCGAAAATGCAAGCCAAGCGGTTAAAATTGTGAAATATGTGCAATTTCGGTTTCAGGAAATTTTTATGTTGAAGATGCACCTCGCCCTGTCGAAAAGGCCGATAAAAATGTCGGATATATAATCGAAGTTGGCCGACATGTTAGCAGTCATAACATCGCCAAGAAGCTAAAAATTGACCAAAAAACTGGTTTAAGCCAATTACAAGGAGAGGTGTCGTGTTCCACCAGGCAAACGTTAGGTCACACACATCTATAGTAACTCGCCAGATTTTTCGTGAGCTTTGATGGGAAGTTTTAATCCATCCACCATACAATCCGGAATTGGCACCAAACGATTATCATATTTTTCTTGCATTGCAAAATTTCTTTTATGTTCAAAAAGTTGTATATAGTGAGGATTGTGAAAATCGATTACTAGAGTTTTTTGCAAATAGAGAGCAGAACTTCTATGAGAAAGGCATTAAGAAGTTACCTTTAAAATGGCAAGAAAACATACAACAAAACGGTGCATATTTGGCCCAGATCAGGCATTACGAAGCATGTTAAATAAATTCCTATCATTCATATAAATATAATGGATTTTTCCCCAACCTAATAGTTTAACCATGGCTTTAGAAAATGGAACTTCGTATAAGCAAAAATTCAAAATTTTATTACATTCTGTCAGATACATTTCTTTATTTGAAAATCGCAACAAAGATATCTATGGAAACAATATTTATTTACAGACAATATCCGGCTAGTTCTTGTAATGTACAACCTTTGCGGCAACATTCATCATAAACACCATTCAAATGACGCTGTCGGCGAGTTTTTGCTAATCCATTCCCTCCTTCACTATGCAGCATTTGATTAAGCTGGAAATCGTGATCAAAATGTGGTTCAGCGTCAATTTCATTCAATCCAATTATATCTGTCAGACCATGCAACACTGCAGTGAATAATAAGGACGAAAATGTGTTTAATTAAAATAATGTTTATTTTTTCAATACACTCACTTGGTTTATTGGTGGATTTTTTACTAATCTGCATTCCATAGAAACCATCCACACACACTGCATCCAGAACCTGAACCAAATTTTGGCCACAAAAACGAGTTGCTGCCGATTGAATTTCACAACAGATGGCTAAAAACACAATAGTACCTAAAAGTTTCATTGTTATACACTTATTTGTTCTAATGCCAGAAAGAAGCTGTGTCAAAATGTAATATCAAGGATTTTCCCTTAAAATATTTATAGTAAAAGTATTCAAGTGGCGTGTTCCCGAAATTATGATGACATAGAACAGTTTACTTGAAAATGTAAATTTATTCATCATATGTAATAATATAAAATTTTCAATAATATCTCTTAATTAACAAACAAAGTATTCATAAAATAGCAACCCAATCAGTGGGTGTACAATGGAGATGACAGAACCATTACGGGAGTTGCTCTAAATAAATTATATACGTCATTCTATCATTCTAGAATTTTCTCTTTGTTCACTTCCATTTTTAACACTCTGTAACTCACAATTGAACAAAAAATGCAAAATATTTTTTTTTACTGCGAAATGTCACCCTTCCAACGAACATAAATCTGAAATTGTTTGATCGGTACTATACGAGAAATCTATCAGTACAGCCCTCTGCCGAAAAAATAATGGATTTCTTTTTTCCCAACATAATATATTCTTGATTAGCATAAAATTCTATGTCGATTTAGGCATATCCGTCTGCTTGTCTGTCTGTGTCCTGAAGTCATGATAGATATCTCGATATTTAAGATAGAGGTCTGAAATTTTGCACAGACATTACTAGTACATGTAGGATGCAGTGCACATAATTTTCCACCGTATATGCTATAATTAGGTATTTTGGGTTCTCATAACTATATCACCATATCTGCGCACTAAAATTTATTAATATTCACCCATGTCGTTATTTTTAAAATTTTGAACACCAAATTGGCTTTTATTGGTATTTTGTAGTTAAAATCATTTTTACATGTTTGGATTTTGGACGCGGTTTTAAATCAAATTATATATTATGTAATTTTGAGATTACAAATCCCCAATACGAGTTGGGGATTTGCCAAATCTTCTCCAAAACCTTGTTAATTAGCCTAGAAATTATAGATCTATTTATCGAATATTTTGCATCCTGTTGAAGGCTACAAACCAACAATTATTGAAAATCATTAACTCAAAAGTTAACCTATAAAAATTCCAAACAAAGAAAATTAATTTGAAGTCGGAAAAAATAGTCTGAGAAGCACCACTTCACCACTATGGTGTGTACCCATAGAGCTACGCATATGTACAATATTTTGCAGTATACCAAATATAGCATCATTGGGGGATCATTGGAATGTCCGAATCGGACGAAATTAAATAAACGATAGAACTTTGCACGGGGTACTTTTTCACTCAGTGGGAAACAAAAATACCTAATTATAACTGAATAATTTAAAAAATTGAGGTAAAACCTAAAAAACTAATTTTGGGGTACCGCTATATGAGGGCCACCGTAAAATGTAATGTAATACCAAATGTAATTTTCAATATCAAACTTCCCAGAAGTAACATTAATATAAGTTCAGAATTTCTAAATTCAATATTGCTTTAGTTTTGTACAGGTGTGTAGTTACGTCTGTTTGTAATAATAAAAACATACTATTGTAGTTACGTCTCATTAGATATTAAATGTCTGTATCACAAATTATATATATTGAACCACTTTTCAGTGTAAAAACGATACAATAAAAAATTCAGTATGTTGGAAATTATGGACAAGTCTTTTAACCAATTTTTTGGGATTTTAATGGGCGGAGAATCTCCCTACCAAAAATGGTAAATATTGGTCTAATTTTTACGGTAGCTCTCATGTAACGGTACCTCCAAAAATTTGGTGTTTTAAGTATAGTTAAAACATTTTCTAACCGAATCGGCTGAACTTTGATATTTTGGGTTTACCAAAATTTATTTACCAAACTTATCCTCCTTTACAGTGGTGCCCCTATATTAAGGTCATCCTTCAATTTACAGTATGTTCAGGGTTATTGGACATTTTTTAAGACGTTGACTGCCAACTACGAAGATAACTCGAAGTGCGAGATAACTCGTAGGTCCTTCGTAGTCCTTTAAAAACTTCTTTTTTTATTTTTGATGATACCAATGATCTAGAAACGGAGTTTTTAGTAAAACGGAGTTTTTAAAAAACTCAAAATGTCATTTTGAGCCAGTTTTGACAGTTTGGCCCAGCCGAACTTAACAACTGTTTTACTTGTTCGCATTAACACCAATACACTCCAAGGGTTTTCACAAATATTTTTTTTATATTAAATCGAGTTGTATTTTAAAATAATTGATAAAATGTCATAACATTGCAATTTTATGTTTAAATAACTGCTACAAATTAAATATGATTTTCAATAGAAACATCATGTCGTTTTGAGGAAACTTCAAACTTCCTGTGAAACCTTGAAAATAATTTATTCGTCAAACGCTTATGAATTTATGTTTTCATTCTTAATAAAGTGAAATTTGAAAATAAGTGTGTGCATAGTAAAACAATATAATGATGTGATTTTTTAATCCTGGTCGTTCAAATTATATAACGTTTAAGAATTAAAACACACAATTTTTATTTATTCATTACATTTATTTGAAATGGCTCTTAGCATGAATTTTTTATAAAATAATATGAAAACGGAAAAGCTCTCAATTTGTTTCCGTTGTAAATCCTTAAAATTCCTATTCAATGGCTAACTTTAGGATAACTTTAATTGGCTTTGGTATTTGCAAAAATTATATATATCTATATATATATATATCTATATATATATATATATATATATATATTCGAATTTTAACACATTTATGTAAGTTTCTTATTTATTTACAGACAATATCCGGCTAGTTCTTGTAATCCATTCATTGATTCTCTGTGCAGTACACGACTGAGTTGGGAGTCGGGATCATAATGTGGTTATATATATATTTATATTTATATTTATATATATTCTACGAATTTTAACATATTTTGTGTAAGTTGCATTTGTATATTTGAAATTCGGGATAACGATATACATTGGAATATTATTTATTTACAAACAATATCCGGCTAGTTCTTGTAATGTACAACCTTTGCGGCAACATTCATCGTAAACACCATTCAAATGACGTTGTCGGCGAGTTTTTTCCAATCCATTCATTGATTCACTATCCAGTATACGACTGAGTTGGGAGTCGAGATCATAATGTGGTTCACCGTCGATTTCATTAAATCCAATTATATCTGTCAGACCATGCAACACTATAGCGAATAATAAAGATGAAAATTTATTTAATTTAAAAAAGTTTATTATTTCAATACACTCACTAGGTTTATTGGTGGATTTTTTACTAATCTGCATTCCATAGAAACCATCTACACACACAGCGTCCAGAACCTGAACCAAATTTTGGCCGCAGAATCGAGTTGCTGCCGATTGAATTTCATAACAGATGGCCAAAAACACGAGAGCACCAAAAATTTTCATTGTAATCGAGAAATTGTGTGTGTGTGCTTTTTTGTGCTAATGTCGAGATAAGCCGCTTACAAATGTGATTTCAAGAAATTTCCCATAGAATATTTATAGGAAAAATGTTCGAATGATGTGTTCCGGAAAATATGACGACATACAAGAATTTACATTATCATGTAAATTTATTCGTCATATGTAATAATGACATACATATTTCCATAATATCTCTTTATTAACAAACAAAAGTTTATATTCTGAAATATATGTGCGTGTATAAGGGCTAGCATAAAGTGGGATAAAAAGCAAAACTATAGAGCAGAAAATAAAAGACTATAGCTACAGAATGACTATTTAACTTCAGTTATGTACATATTTGGTAAATTGGATCTATATAATAAGAAGATACATTCATTTGAAATCTTGAATCAGCAAATCAATTTTTTACAAGCGTAATAATGAGGATCTTTAAATGGTATATTTTAGATTTTTTTTTCAAAAATTTCGCCATGCGTTTTCAATTTGGTTATTTTACACACAAAAGTCTTAGTTCATTTGATCCTAAAATGTTTGGTTTACAATTGTGGCCTCTAGAGCGACTAGAAACCCATGCAAAAAAAGTTGTTGGTCCATTCCATTCCCTTTCACCATAACCTTAACATCATGTAAAATATTATAGCTATCCTTGCGACATATTCGGCATATATTGTGGTAATTGTAATATTAACCAAATCAAAATACCTAGGCTCCTGTAAATATCTTAGTAAATCTCCTACATCCGCGGACATACAACAATATAATTGGTCAACCACTCCTCTTGGATATAGTATCAACTTCTAGGGTCTATGTCCTTCAGGAGTACATATATATATTCGCCCCAGAATACAAATTTTGTCATGTTGCTCACAAAAGTCTGTGTCAATATTGACCGAATTTCATCAAAGCATTTAAGATTATTCATTGACCAGATTCGCTTCCTGGTATAAAATTTCATGGCGTTCGGTTCATAACTGAGGCCTCTATAGCGACAAGAAAAACAGACAAAAATAAAGATTTCGGTCCATTTCTTCCCCTAAATATTAACGGATCATCACAAAAAAATAATAGGGTCTTCTTTGGCCCTGAATTATCCTCATGCAAGATTGACGATTGCTCCTTAAGTGTGGCTTACATTGTGTTTACAAATTATAATGGACAGACACAGCTAGTTGAAATATGAAATATGATCGGTATACTAAAAGGTGGGTCTATGATCAATATTTCCCGGCGTTACATAACTTTGGGGTGCAGAATACCCTGACAATATAGTTTCGTAGGGTATAATAATAAACTATAGGCAATTTGGTTGAAAAACTTGCCAAAACTCCCGAAAATACGGAATAATGCTGTGTTACTTTATATGGGGACTATCGTAAAAAATGGATCAATATCTATAATTCCGAAAATGTAGAATATGGATGATTTGCTACCAAATTGCAACTCAAAGAAATAAATTACAGCAAATACGGTAAAAGAAAGACCCTGAGACGCAAAAGCCAAAATTGACATAGAATTTTAATAATATATTTACTTAATAGGGTTAATATTTTGAGGCGTTGCAAACATAATTAAAAACCAGTGAGCGGATTAGAATAGAATTTTAATAATATATTTACTTAATAGGGTTAATATTTTGAGGCGTTGCAAACATAATTAAAAACCAGTGAGCGGAGCAGTATAGTCGGACGGAGCCGACCATATGATACCCCACACAACTACCACGGAACTCTAACTTTCTGCAGATCTATATCTATTTGCACCCTCTTAACCGATTAGAGGTCAATAGCTCCTATTTCTTGTCATGCCATCTTTTTCGAATAATGTTTTATATCATAATATCCATTTTTTTCATTTTACACAGAAAAGTCTTGGTTGCCTTGACCCGCTGAATAGTGACAGATCATTACAAAAGCCTATCAAATTAGTTGGCCAGATTCATTCTCCAGTGTTACATTCTGCTTATAATTGTGGCATATAGATCGACATGATCAGCACAGCAAATTATAGTCGTTGTTCTTGACCATAACCGGAACCTCAAAGAAACTTTAAAAGCGATCAGCGCTATATTTCCGCCTTCTAGTATGGTAATGGGTTACTAAATAATATCTCAGTACGTAAGCACCTGTAAATATTTAACTGTAACTCTACATCGAATACATACGAAAATATAATTGGTACCAATTTCAAGTCCAACCACTCCTCTTGGATATACTATCAAATTCTCGGGTCTATGTTCTTCAGGGGTAAATATATATGCAATGGAATACAAATTTTGTAATTTTTCGCACAAAAGGCAGGGTCAATTGGGCCCGCTAAATAATGACCGATCTTAATTAAATCAGGTATGCTTATTCAATGGCCCCTTCTCAATGCAAAAATTCGCAGTGTTTGGGCCATAATTACGGCCTCAGGAACGACCAGAAAAACCGACAAAAAAAGTTTTTGATCCATTTCATCCCCTAATTTTTAACCGATCTTTTCCATATATATATATATATATATACTTAATACCCTGACAACATAGTTGTGTAGGGTATAATTAAATATATGCTGTTTAAGTATCAAAATCACGCTTTGGACCTGTCTCAATCGGAAATGAAAAATTTATGTATAAACCAGTCTTGATTATAATTTGAAAATCAATAAAACCGTTTTTGATGATAAATTATAATTATTAGGATAGAATTCAGATATTTATTTTAAAAGTGGTTTGAGTACATTTTCGGTTCCGATACAAATCTTGATTTTCTAGAAAAGTTTTCAGAAAATTTTCATATTATTATTATTAATATCATTATTATTATTTTGTGTAAATTGTTTAAAACAGTTATGGTCTATTTTTAGATCTTGGACAGTTATTTCTCCGAAAATGCCGATTACATTTTCGAGTCCAGGCTACCTTCACGAGGTGCATCTTTAACATCAAAAATTCCTGAACGGAATCTACGAAACTAAAATTGCACATAATTGCCTGTTACAGTATCGGAACCATAAACACCGCTTCTCTTTTTTCACTTCCATTTTTTACAACCTGTAACTCACAACTGAATGCACCAAACAAAAAACTGGAAAATATTTTTTTTACTGCGAAATGTTACCCTTCCAACGAGCATGAGAAATTGTTTGATCGATACATTACTAGAAATCTATCAGTACAGCCTTTTGCCGAAAAATAATGAATTTATTATTCCCCAACCAAATATATAATATAATTTGGTCTTCCCGCTCGTTAATGCCGACCCTTAATTTACGTACTAAAAATTATGACCTTATGAAAAAATTGAATATTTATTCTTTATTTTATATGTGTGATGGAAAATAATAATTTTTTATTTATTTTTTCTTCATATCTGAATATGGTTCAAATAAATATGCCGTTCGGTGTTAAATATATTAATTAATGACTTTTAATTAACAAATTTCTACTCATAAACAGTAAAAATTTAAATAAACTTTATTAAATATTAATGCAAATTAAAAACAAACAAATGATAATAAAAACCCAGTCTTTTTTCAATTCCGCGTGAAATTGTTGGCAAAAACTTAACAAATTAACGCCTTTAAAATATGAAACCGCAAAACTTCAATTAAAAGCCGACAAAAATGTGCATACGTATATAAAGTTACTGCCGTCCAAACTTGGGCACACCAAAATAAAGTAAAAATATATAAAAAATAATGAGGCAATTTTAATTGTCTCAATTCTATTCTGTTGTTTCTAGTAGGGTGAGTAATTATGCTCGCCATCAAAAAAATGAACTTTTTTTAATCACAAAAATAAAAACAACAATATTTTGTAAATTATTTTTCTTTTATTTTAATTCCTTAAATGTATAAATATGCGCAAAGTACCAACCCATAGGAAATCTTGAAATTTGAAAATCCCTTAATAACCGTTTAAATTTATGTTAGACATTGCAATGATTAATATCGATGATTTGATATTTTTAAAACATTTTCTACTGTAAAGCAATTTGAGGTGTGCCTAATTTTGGCTACGAACAACTGTTTGAATGTACGTGAGCAGTGTTAATTTTTTGCTGTCCTCATTTGATATTGTGGTCTTTGTTTGGCATTGTTGTTTATTTTCCACGTCGATTATTTCAGCCACATACATATGTACAGTCGTATGTTTATTTTTAGCAAACTGCGCTCAAAACTATGTGTTCATTACGGAAAAACAAAATTAATTATTACTTGAATAAAAACAAGTAAAAAAACGTTATGTTTATCAGGGGCGAATTTTTAGCAAGTAAAATTTGTCCTTCCTTAAGAGTAGATGGTTATGTTCTAAAACCATGTTTTATTTTAACATGGATCATATGCCCACAAGTTAATTTTATATACGTTTATTAGAAAATATGATATCAATGCATATAATATATTGTCTTTAATTAAATTAAAGACAATATATTATATGCATTGAGATCATATATATAAATTGATTATATATAACATACTATGTATATATTAAATGTATACAAATATATAAATGTATTGCATTTATAAAAAAATAAATTTTGTTCTATACGTTTGAAACATCTTTCATTCTCGATATAAAGTCCTTATGACTCAGGTAAAGCATTCAATATCATCTATCCAAGAAGGTGATAGGTGCAATAGAAGGTGGTTTTCAGTTTTGATTCAAGGACGAACCCTATTGAAATTGGGAATAATTGAATTAGATTTAGATATTGCTCCCATATATATGCTAGCAACTTCGTTAGCGAATGTAGGAAATATTTAAATATGTATTAACATATTATTTTATTTTTACAGCAAACTGCATATGCCAGGAAAAACAATCCACACATTAATATCGACCATAAATTAAATTTGCGTACCATTTAGTACCAAATTTCATGATTCGAGCTCTAAAGGTTCACCCAAATCCAAATTTTCCATTTAGCACACATTATTTCCATAAGTACCCTCTTCAATCTTCAATCCTACACCCCCACAATGATTTCAAATTTCAGAATTCCAACTTCATAGTTTCACCCACAATTCAAATTGTACCAAATCTTGTACACATTACCAATTACAAAACTTCCTATACACCCAAATCTTACAGCCCCACAGTGATCCTCAATCCAAGTTTTAGGATTCAAACTCTATCGGTTCACCCACAATTCAAATTGTACCAAATTTAGTACACAGTAGTACTTATTTCCAAAACCTCCTTCATACCCCTAACCTACACTCCCACAGTCATCCTAAATCCAAGTTTCAGGATTCCAGCTCTATTAGTGCACCCGCAATTCAAATTGTACCAAATTTAGTACATAGTTGTACCAATTTCCAAAACTTCCTACATACCCCAATCCTACACCCCCACAGTCATCCTAGATCCAAGTTTCAAGATTCCAACTTTATCGGTTGACCCACACTTCAAATTGTACCAAATTTAGTACACAGTAGTATGAATTTCCAAAACTTCCCACATACCATAATCCTATACTTCCACAGTGACCCTAAATCAAAATTTCATGATTCTAGCTCTATTGGATCACCTAAAATTCAAATTGTACCAAATTTAGTACCATTTAGTACCCATAAGTATTAATTTGTTAAACTGAATCCTGACCCTAAACCTACATCCGTACAATGATCCTAACTCCAAAGTTCATTGTTCCAGCTCTATCGGTTTACCCAAATCCAAATTGTACCAATTATAGTACGATTTAGTACTTTTCGTACACATAAGTAAAAATGTTCCAAACCTACGTACATATCCTAATCCTACACTCCGACGGTAATGATACTTTCAATTTTCAGGATTCCAGCTCGATTTGTACCAAATATTGTACCATATAGTACTTTTCGTACACATGAGTACACGATTTCCAAACTCTCCTCATATCGACCCTACTTCTCAACCTTAATTTGCATTCCAAATTTCAAGTTTTTAACTCAATCCATTCACATGCTACGAAATTGTACCACATTTAGTACATTTCAGAACTTTTCGGATACTTATAGTTCGAATTTCCAAAAAGCCCTTTGCTACATCTATTCTACACCGTATCAGCGACCACCAATCCAAACTTCAGAGTTCTAGCTCTACCGGTTCGCCAAATACAAATGGTATCACATTCAGTGATTTTTAGTACTTTTCGTACCGTTCTAGTGCGAATTTCCAAAAACCCAGCCTTATCTGTCACCTTTTGACCAAAAGTGTCCCTCACCCAAAATTTTAAGATTCTAGCTTCAGCCGTTCCGTCTGGGCATTGATGAATCGTTAAACCAGTAAGTCAGTCAATCACTCTTTTATCAGTATAGATTAGTACTTTTTAGTGCTTTTCGTACCGTTCTAGTACGAATTTCCAAAAACCCAACCTTACCTGTCAGATGTGGACCAAGAGTGATCCTCACGCAAAATTTCAAGATTCTAGCTTCAGCCGTTTCGTCTGGGCGTTGATGAATCGTTAAATCAGTCAGTCAGCCAATCACTTTACTCTTTTATTAGTATATATATATATATATATTGCACCAATGTTTCTATATATATCTTTCGATTTGCATTGAAACAGAAGCCACATGTTAGATTCGTTCCCAGTTAATTTTTATATGTTCTAAAGAGATGACCAAGCTGTACTAAACCA
This sequence comes from Musca vetustissima, assembly GCF_032173495.1. NCBI lineage: Eukaryota > Metazoa > Arthropoda > Insecta > Diptera > Muscidae > Musca > Musca vetustissima. Next base: position 9,973 of record NW_026878858.1, on the reverse strand, counting down.
TAATAATTAGACCCATTCACAATTAGACCCATGATCCATGTCTTAGGATCGTTGGTCCACCATTTGTATGAAATCGGACACAATTTTTTATTAGAGCTATATAAATCTGTACCGATTTAAACATATGATTATTTAACAGAGCACACTGTTCACAATTTCATCTCAAACGAAAAAAGGCGTCCTCCTGTGCACAGTTTGCATGAAATCGAGCAAAAATATAACAAGTAATAACCAGTAAGGAAAGATAAAAGATCGGACGTGGCTGAATATATGGTACCCTTCACCACTTTGGGTACATAAAAGAGATGCTCATATGTACAATATGCTGTAGATAGAATGGACAAAGCATCTTTGGAGGACCATTGAAATGGAATCGGATGGAAGTAAATGTCTAAGCTACATAAATATTTAAACTAATTTAAAATGCCATTCTGAAATCTAGGATGTCAATCGGTCAGACTTTGTATGAAATCGACCAAAATTATGTATGGTAGCTTTATGCAAATCTGGACGTATTTGAGCATCCGTAACATCCAACATTTGGTATACTGCAGCACAGCAACGGGTTACTTGCTCACACTCGAAAAATCCCTTCTACTATGAAAAAGCTGAAAAAGTTGACGACCCCCACAAACGTATAAAGGACCAACAGGCGCAGTTTTCGCTTTGGCGGATGTACTCAAGCAGTACAACGCCTTACACGAAATGCAATAGAAAGGGACAGGCGTAAGTAAATCCGATGATTACGCACTATATTATATTTGCCATTAAACGACTCGTAAATTTGGCTGCTGATATATGATTAACAGGTCTCCAGTTAACAGGTATGGTCTTCAGACCATATAAAAGGATCCGTATAAAAGCGAAATTCTTCTACATCATTGTTAGTTGCGCCCATGCTTCCGTCGGAGCATGGGCGCAACTAACAATGAAAGACGAAAATACCAAATACATATTTGTAGTGACATATAGTCACTTCGAAGAGAATAAAAAATAAACTTGTCTCGAGATCTTAATAGGGGAATATTTATATCAACACAAGAATCTATTTTGAAATTCGATAGGAAAATGTTCCTGAAACATACTTTAGGGTCGTACCTAAATTCATGCGTATGCGTACGAATTTATTCACCTCAAAAGTTAATTTCATGTATTTCAACGAATGTTACCCAAAAATATAAAATTTTAGCCACTTTTATGAGAAAATGCGACTAAATCCTTCAAAATACTGACAATGCGGAGATACGTTTACATGTAGGTTATGTCAAAATGTATATACCAATATGTAGGGGAGACTGGGGTTTTCGTTTTCGATATGAAGCTCTCACCGTACATCACTAGTTTCGATACATAGGTATCGAATACCGAAATAAATAACTGACACAAAGTTTGAAATTTCTAGCTAACAAGCTTAATTAAATATATGTGGTTTTGTATTTATACCCTACACAACTATGTTGTCAGGGTATTATAGCTTTGTGCAGCCCCAAAAGTTTGTAACGCCGCGAAATATTGGTCCTAGACCCACTTTTAATTATACCGATCGTCATATCTCGACTAGCTGAGTCGATCTAGACATGTGTGTCCGTCCGTCTGTCCATTATAATTTGTAAACACGATACAGTCCACAGTTATGGACCAATCTTCACGAAGTTTTGCATGTAGGATGGGTTCTGGCCAATGACGACCCCTATTGTTTTTCGGAAAGATCGGCTAATATTTATGGGATAAAATGGACCAAATACTAAATTTTTGTCGGTTTTTCTGGTCGCTCCAGAGGCCCCAATTATTACCCAACCACCGCGAATTTTTGCATGGGGAAGGGGATCGTGCCAGAGAATAAGCATGCATGTTTTGATAAAGATCGGTCAATATTTAGCGGGTCAAATGGACCCTGACTTTTGTGTGAAAAACGACCAAATTTTTATTCTACAGCGTATATATTTTCCCTAAAGGGTATGGGCTCAAAAATTTTATATTATATCCAAGAGGAGTGGTTGACCTTTAAATTGATACCAATTATATTGTTGTATGTGCTCGGATGTGGAAGTTACACTTAAATATGAACAGGTACTTACGTATTAATATATTATTTAGTAACCCATCAACACACTAGAAATATGGCGCTGATCGCTTTAAAATTTACCATGAGAATCCAGGTACGGTCTATGATTTTCGGTGATGATCTGATAATAACATTGGGATGGAGTGAACCGAAAACTTAATTTTTTGTGTTTTTTTTCGATTCGATCTATAGACCACATGCCGAACGTCACAACAGAACCCATAGTGAATGGAATCTGGACAAGTGTTTAGAAGGGCTGTACTGAATATTGGGAATATCCGGAAAATATGTCAGTGTAAGGAAGAGGTGCTTTTGACCTCTAATCGGGCAAGACTGTGCAACTATTACGAAATATTGCCCATATTCGGAATAAAAATCCGCAGAAAGTTAGATTTCTGTGGTAGTTGTGTAGGGTATCGTATGGTCGGCCCCATCCGACTATACTGCTCCGCTGACTGGTTTTATAGATGTTTCTGTAATATTTCAATTCCATTTCGTAAGTATTTCGTGTATACAACTTTTAAAATTTTTAAGACAGTATTACTAATTACTAAAAAGTGGTTAACTACGATGTGTGTTATTATAGAAATATTTAAAAATATAATGGTTTTACAAAACTGATCGAAAAAAATGAAGAAAAAAAAAACTATAAAAGGTATATTCGGGGTACATTCGGCATTTTAATGTGGGGTACATTCGGCCATGTACAGATTGTGCAATATTATTCCCTTAAAAGGTTTTTCCTTAAACGGTTTAAAACTAATCCTTTAATATGGCTCGAAATTGCATATATAAGATCAAACGTGCTTGTATTGACGAAAATGCGATAGAAAACCCCTATTTCTGATGGTGTGTGCGAACTTGAGATGTAAACGTCCGCCGCTAGAAAATAAAGTCCTATAATTCAAACATTGTGTGGCGTATTAAAGCCAAATAGAGCCTTTAGAGGATCAGAATTTCAACCAGACTGATAGCGATGACAATTTCCCGGCTATGACTATGGTGCCTAATGTGCCCCATAAAATTCCGAAGCTACCCCGGGTTGGGGCACATTCGGCGAATTTGACTTTTTTTACAAAACTTTAAAATTTTTTAACTAATACTATTTTTTATTTATTTTTTCTATTATTTTTTATAATTAAGTGTCCGAGGACAATAATCAGCCATAAAGTTGTTATATATGTTGAATAAATACTGAGATATAAAGCTCTAACAAAAAGTGCCGAAGGTGCCCAAGTCTCCCCTACCCATCTATCTATTGTCGGTCCCGTCCGACTTTTCCACGTTATTATCCTCAATCACATAATTAAATCAATCAGACTCGATAATAAAATTAAGTTAAATTTGAAAAAACGTGTTTCGCTTTTTAGGTCACATCCCATTCTAAATATGTTAGCATTATTATTTTATATGCGTCATGAATACATGTAACCAAAAGAATTTACATACAATTAGAATATGGTTTATGTCGTCATAAGAAGGCTGCACAATGATTACTTAATTTTACTATAAATATTCTATACAGCAATTACTTGAAATCACACTTCAATCAGAAGAATAGCAAACATCTTACTTCTAGCACAATGAAACTCTTAGGCGTTCTTGTCTTTTTGGCCATTTGCTATGAAATTCAATCGGCAGCAACTCGCTTCTGTGGCCAAAATTTGGTTCAGGTTCTGCAAGCTGTGTGTGTGGATGGTTTCTATGGCAAGCAGATTAGTAAAAAGTCCACCAATCATCCATGTAAGTAAAATGTCAAAAATATACATATAATAAAATTAAATATATCTATTATTCGAGACAGCACTGTTTGGCCTGACAGATATCATGGACTCTAATGAAGTTGACACTGAAAAATCTATTGATTCCGGATTCCATCTAAATCATATGCTACTCAGTGATGGAATGAATGGATTGGCAAAAACTCGCAGACAACGTCACTTGAATGGAGTTTATGATGAATGTTGCCGAAAAGGTTGTACATTATTTGAACTATCGGGATACTGCCTTTAAGTTTTTTAATGTGACGTAAAATATTTAAAACAGGCTGCAAACGAATTTGTTAAATAAAAAAGAATAATTTGAATTTAGAATCATTTGTTTGCTATATACAGGAAAGATTGTATGGGAGGAGGCCCCGCAACGGAATGCTTTTCAAACCAGTAAGGAAAGTAGTAAAGTCGGACGGGGCCGACTATATGATACCCTTCACCACTGTGGGTATATTAAACAGGACTATTAACATGAAATTGGATGAAATAAAATATGTGATATTTATCTAAATGTGAATCTAACTAGATCTATCCATTAACATGTCATTCGTTTGTTACAATGGGACAAAAGTATGTAAACCGAATTCATACAAATATCAATAGGTCATCCGTTGGGCTATGTCTGTACTTCTAGAAAACGCAACTACGTAATTACATGCTCAATTTTGTACGTTGTGCAAAATTTGATGTCAATCTGACTAACATGAGGAGTTTGATGCCCAATTTACTTACAATTGGGCGAAAATATATATGGAAGCTATATCCGATTTCAACCAAACTTGTCACAGGTTAGGTTATATTAATTTCAGTACGTTTTGTTCCTATCAGCCATATATTTGTTCCTCGCTGTGCCAGTTACTTAAAACCAATCTATAATATAAAGAAGCTATATCTAAATCTCAACCGATTTTCACGAAACTTGGCACACATCATTCTGGACTAAATTTATATCTGGGAGCTATATCTAAATTTGGACCTATTTTCTCGAAACTTGCAGACATCACTCTAGGCTTGAATCAGTACGTTATTGCAAATTTCGTGCATATCGAAGGATATATAGGGACTTTGGCACACCCTTTACATGAAATCGGACGAAACTATATATGGGAGCTATATCTAAATCTGGACCGATTTTCTCGAAAAATGGCAGACATCGCTCTACGCTCAATTCAGTACGTTATGCCAAATTTGGTGCAAATCGAAAGATATATAGGGACTTTGGTGCACCATTTACATGAAATCGGACGAAACTATATATGGGAGCTATAGCTAAATTTGGACCAATTTTCTCGAAACATGGCAGACATCACTCTAGGCTCAATTCAGTACGTTATGCCAAATTTCGTGCAAATCAACAAATATTTAGTGACTTTGGTGCACAATTTTCTTGAAATCGGACGAAACTATATATGGGACCTATATCTAAATATGGACCAATTTTCTCGAAACTTGGCACACATCATTCTGGACCTAATTCAGTACTCTGTGCCAAATTTCGTGCAAATCGAAAGATATATAGGGATTTTGGTGCACCATTTACATGAAATCGGACGAAACTATATATGGGACCTATATCTAAATCTGGACCGATTTTCACGATATTTGGCAGACATCACTCTAGGCTCAATTCAGTACGTTCAAATTTCGTGCAAATCGAAAGATATATAGGGACTTTGGTACACCACTTACATGAAATCGGACGAAACTATATATGGGAGCTATATCTAAATCTGGACCGATTTTCTCGAAACATGGCAGACATCGCTCTACGCTCAATTCAGTACGTTATGCCAAATTTGGTGCAAATCGAAAGATATTTAGTGACTTTGGTGCACAATTTTCTTGAAATCGGACGAAACTATATATGGGACCTATATCGAAATATGGACAAATTTTCTCGAAACTTGGCACACATCATTCTGGACCTAATTCAGTACTCTGTGCCAAATTTCGTGCAAATCGAAGAATATATAGGGATTTTGGTGCACTATTTACATGAAATCAGACGAAACTATATATGGGTCCTATATCTAAATCTAGGCCCAATTCAGTGCAAATCGAAAAATATATAGGGACTTTGGTACCGATTTATATGGGAGCACGATATTTGGCAGACATCATAAACGTATTTGTTTTTTTTTAGAATTTACAAAAATACCGACAATTTCTAACATCAATATCATTGGATTAATATCAATATTGGTTAATCATTAGTAGGTAGGACTTCGTATAAAGGTACCTCCACCTACTTTTAGTATTTTGAAGACTTTAAACACATAAATAAAATAACGAACACCATTTGTCCCATTTTAAGTTCGCCTGGGTCGAAATTTTTATACCCTCCACGAGGATGTGAACATTTCAAATACCCAAAACCTATCGGGGCTTTAAGGAGTAGTGGAGCTACTCTTACCTGAGGGTTGTACCAAAATATTACTATTTTTATAGGGCTATACATTTAGAATCCATAATACCAAATTACAGCAACTTCCGGTGAAATTTTGGAGGATGTTTGGTATTTCAAATAGTATATACTGGTTCACCTTTTTTCTTTAGCCCCAATATTTGGTATTTTGGGGATTTTGGACAGGTTGGCTGTAATTTGGTATGTTGAGTTCTCATTGAATATCAAAATCCGTAGCAAAAATTATTAATATTTACCAAAATTTCAGTGTAGTAACCATGTAACGGTACCCCCCAGTATTCGACTTTTGGGGATTTTGGAAATGTTTTTCAATCAATATGGCTGTAATTGTTCCCTTCAACACACTGTGGTACAAGTTATTATGTCTTTGTGTATATGCTTGAGAGAATCACTTTCTGGGTCGATTTACCCATTTTTGTAAACAACGTACAGGTCGCTCATTTATTTGGCCCGAGGACGAATCCTATTGAATTTGTTAAAAATCGGTTCAGATTTAGATATAGCTCCCAGAATTTTAAAGTAAATGGTGCACCAAAACACTAATATATCTTTCGGTTTCGACGAAATAAAGTCTAGAGTGATGTGTGTTAAGTTTCCTGACATCAGTTCAGTTTTAAGCATAGCTCCCATATATATATATATATATATATATATATACTTTCACTTTCACTTCGTGAAAGTAGGTTCATATATATATATATGTATTTTCGTCCGACTTAAGGGGACCCTTCCTCCATTCTCGGTGTCAATTTTTTTTTGAATTAATTCGAATATACTCTAATTCTAGAATGTCCCTACAAAATTTCAAGTGAAAATCTCAAGAATTCTTGAAGATATAGCCGATTTATTGTGTCAGCATCAAGTGACGGCAAGAGGGATTCGCAAACTTAAAACTAAAAAAACTCGAAACAACAAGATTTACAATAATGTTGGCTACTCCTTGTTTAGGAACTACTTCCCGCTTATGATCTAGTCCATCAACTTGGGCAAGCGTGGGTAATGATCTTAAAGCTTTCAGTGTTCGCTAAACAAATTAGAGCTGGGTGGTCCAGGACTCGGATTGTAGCTGATTTTATTGAAATTAAATTGAGCTTAAGTACTACTTATGAGAAGCAAGATCCTCGTCTAGTATTGGTTGTATGATAAGGTATTAATATCAGTGATGTAGTTTTTGGTACTATTTACAAAATATTTACATAGTTAACCGTTAATTTCAAATGTTTAAAACAGAGTTGCATTTTAGTATTTAAATGATCAATAAAACGTATGTGTGTATAATATAGTAATTAAAATATGAATAAGACTAGAGTTGATCCGCTTCAAAACGCATTTTTCTCGAAGCATGTTTTTACGAATGGCGGGCACGATAACTCAAAAACTAATAATCCAATCGGTTCCAAATTTTGACACGTTTCTCAGGGAGTGTATAGCTGTCGTATGAACTAGGATAAAGTCAATCGGTGAAGATCTTCATTATTTTTTAAATTCGTTAGTGGTAAAAATAGGGGATTTCCCAAAAAAAATCAAAGTTCCGCCATTTTGTTAATTGCTGTGCGAAGTCAATAATCCTAGTTCATACCAGAGCCCGACATGTACTCTTTCTCACACCGTTGGAGTTATCATACGCAGCCGATTCTAAATCTGCCCGAATGAAATAAAATTTATCATAGGTTGTAGAAAGTTATGAGTCTGTTCCTTTGAGGGAACATTGACAAGCAATTGTAAGGATACATATGTACAATATACCCAAAGGGGTGAAGGGTATCATATAGTCGGCCCAGTGCGACTTTACTACTTTCCTTACGGTTTTTATACCCTTCACCACACTGTGGTACAGGGTATTATGTCTTTGTGCATATGTTTGTAACATATCCATGTATTTTTGTTATTAAAGTACATGTCGCATTTATGATCCGATTTGAATGAAAATTGGCACAGTTCACTTATTTGGCCCAAAAACGAACCCTATTGGAATTGGAGAAAATCGGTTCAGATTTAGATATAGCTCCCATATATAGTTTCGTCCGATTTTTGGTGAATGATACACCAAACACCCAGTATTTGTCCGATTGGAACAAAGTTCTGCACAGAGTACTGAATTAGGTGCAGACTGATGTCTTGGAAGTTTTGTTAAAATCGGTTCATATTTAGACGTAGTTGCCATATAGTTTCGTACGATTTTTTTTGTGAATGATACACCAAACTCCCAATATTTGACTTCATACAAATGGTACACCAAAGAATCTAAGTATATCCGTTTGACATGCAATTTATCATTGAATGGTATGTGTATGGGGTTTTTTATATATATAGCACATTTAATTTCGCCTGATTCCATCTCAATGGTCCTCCAAAGATTCTATGACCGTTCTATCTACAGAAGGTGAAGGGTACCATATAGTCGGCCCCGTCCGACTTTTGAATTTTCCTTATTGTTTTTTTTTCGTAATTTGACACAATATCAGAGTTGAGAAAAACGCATCTGGGCTATACATTTGCCCAAAAAAGGCATTTTGAACATATTAGCAACTCTTTACAAATCTATTTAGAAGAAATTGGGGTCTTGTCAATGTCCATCGGCTGGTGCAATCGCGATAGATATAGCAATATTTATGATAGAACTTCGAAATTTTCATATAGATTGCTACCTTATTTGGAAGAGGACACCAGAAACTCGGCCGACCATAAAAAAAATTCTACTTTTTCTATTTTCAAAATATATAACATTTTGAAAAAGTTTTCCGCGAATTTTGGAAATATATCCTTTATATAGTGTCTAATGAACGACTTTGTCCGACTTGTGTTTACTTCAAAATAATATCAGTGTTTCTTTTGCAATTCGTTAATACTGAAAGATTGTGAATTTGCTTCACCTTGGAATGGCTATACAAAATGTTCCAGGAACACGTTATTATACACAGACAAGCTGTATTTTAAATTATACTCATTCGCAAAACCTCATTCCTATCAAGTCTGTATACGCATAAGAGTTAATAACCTAGTTGCAAAGATGTGTGAACTAATTTGCATATTTCCTGTACGTGCAAGGGATGAAAAAATTATCCGGCCATTGAATAATGACTGTTGTGACACAGACACCATTAAAAGTACTCAAGAAGTACAAAGGCGATATTATTGCCTTACATTATTACAGCTGTCATGAAATGAGACATGAATTTGGCTTCAGACTTATGGTTAACAGGAAAATAAAATACCTCGACTCCAGATTCATTCCACTAGATGAGCAAATGTGAACAGAAAAGGCTCTCTGTACACAATACAGCATATGTTACTCGCCTACCCCGACGACATCGACATAATGGGCCGAACATTGCGAGTGGTAACAGCCACCATTGAACAAATTGAGAAGAAGTCTGTCAAAATGGGACTGGCAGTAAGTGGCGAGGAGACCAAGCTAATGGCACCGAATCGCAAGATGATCAGTAACACGGACCAACTGTGGAACTCGTTCCCACGATGATCGGATCTACGCTCCGGAACGACCCGGGCAACGCCCGACCAAGGATTGTCAACTCAAGCCATCTGTTTTTCCCCCAGGGAAAGGCACATGGTTCCAGGCGAACTGTTACAACAATAACAACAACTTAAAAACTACAATTTCGAGGTATTGACCTATTTTATATGCCTCGGTACCGCCATATATAAAACTAATAACATCAGCTTTGAAAACCGGAAAAGAATTGTGTTGGC